>NW_017682993.1:7703-9058 GCF_001879085.1 Nicotiana attenuata | reverse complement strand
AGAGTCCTACCTTTCTTTATTTTATATTCTCACTACTGTACTTATTTCCGTTACGGTTGTATTTAGAATGGTATAGGAAAACTCTACATAGCTTATGACTTGTACTACCAGGTTTTGGAAGATGTTCATGGTATAATAATTCTATTTCAGAAGAATTTTCGATGTTATTATTCATGGTTGTTATTCCGCTATATTAGGCTTACCTAGTCCTGAAGACTAAGTGCCGTCACGAAACCCAACAGAGGGAAAATTGGATCGTGACATAGTTCAATGGAAAAGTAGTCGCAAGAGGAAGTAGTTGAAGTTCAGCAATCAGGAGACCACCTGAAGAACAAAGGGAAGCAGTTCAAGTTTCGAGCAAAAGCATCGCAAGTGTTGGTAATCAGGAGCCCACCTGAAGAACAAAGGGAAGCAGTTCAAGTGTCTGTAATCAGGAGCCCGCCTGGAGAACAATGGGAAGCAGCAATTCAAGTGTTGGTAATCAGGAGCCCACCTGAAGAACAAAGGGAAGCAGTTCAAGTGTTGGTAATCAGGAGCCTACCAGAAGAACGAAGGGAAGCAGTTTAAGTGTTGGTAATCAGGAGCCCACCTAGAGAACGAAGGGAAGCAATTTAAGTGTTGGTAATCAGGAGCCCGCCTGGAGAACGAAGGGAAGCAGCAGTTCAAGTGTTGCTAATCAGGAGCCTGCCTGGAGAACGAAGGGAAGCAGCAATTCAAGTGTTGGTAATCAGGAGCCCACCTGAAGAACGAATGGAAGCAGTTCAAGTATTGGTAATCAGGAGCTCACCAGAAGAACGAAGGGAAGCAGTTTAAGTGTTGATAATCAGGAGCCCACCTGGAGAACGAAGGGAAGCAGTCAAGTGTTGGTAATCAGGAGCCCGCCTGGAGAACGAAGGGAAGCAGCAATTCAAGTGTTGGTAATCAGGAGCCCACTAGAAGAACGGAGGGAAGTAGCAATTTAAGTGTTGGTAATCAGGAGCTCACCTGGAGAACGAAGGGAAGCAGTTCAAGTGTTGGCAATTAGGAGTCCGCCTGGAGAACGAAGGGAAGCAGCAATTCAAGTGTTGGTAATCATGAGCCCACCCGAAGAACAAAGGGAAGTAGCAAAGCAGTTCAAGTGTTGGTAATCAGGAGCCCGCCTGGAGAATGAAGGGAAGCAGCAATTCAAGTGTTGGTAATCAGGAGCCCACCTGAAGAACGAAGGGAAGCAGCAATTCAAGTGTTGGTTATTAGGAGCCCACCTGGAGAACGAAGGGAAGCAGTTCAAGTGTTGGTAACCAGGAGCCCGCCTGGAGAACGAAGGGAAACAACAATTCAAGTGTTGGTAATCAGGAGCCCACCTGGAGAACAAAGGG
>NW_017682993.1:0-1708 GCF_001879085.1 Nicotiana attenuata | reverse complement strand
ACTTGGGAGAAATCTGTTCCATTAGAGCACACGTGCCACGTGCTCTATTACAGTTACTACTCTACTTACACTACTAACTAGGGGTGGAGGAAAAGCTGGTAGATGGCGCCTAAGAGGTGGAGGACCGACCCATTGATATATTTGCTATGGTATAGCTAAGGTCGCTACACCAGATGGTGTCGTTACAAGTACGATCTCGAGTTATTATAAAGTAACAATTTCCGTAACTTGATTCGGTTCTGAGTATCGAGGCAAGTCATCCTAATATGCTCCAATCATGAGTGAACTTCGTAATCTTAAATTTACTTATGTGCATACTCATGTTGGGAGATTATATGGAGATAGATATGTCTATCATTATGTGTTAGTCACTAAAAATAGTTGTGATGTGGGTTTTGGTGTGATTTCAGGAAAATTGATTTAAATTGCGAATTTTATTCCCTATCGGTGTGAGGTTCATTATATGTTGTGATTTTGTTTGACGGAATTTATTTAGAAGAAAAAGAAAGGGAATGAAAAATTTCTGTTGGCACAATGTGTATATTACTTGTGGCACGGAGTTGAGGACGAGATCCTCGTATTTTTTTTATATGATGTGAGATATTTAAACCAGCTACAAGCTGCGGTGGATGTTATATAAGGACGAGGTCCTTGTGGTGAAAAATTTATGTGTTTAAAATTCTCCTTTGTGAAATTAAAAATTTGTACTATAGTACTTATAGGGAGACATGCCTATGAGGCTTAATTGAAAATTCTTGTATGAATATCTCTGTGCATAATTTGCCAAATTGTATTGTAATTATTGAGTTTTAACCTACAAGGTGTGTGCCCACGTGGCGTTAAATTGTGAATCGTTAATTTGGGTAAGTAATTATGATGTCTTCATGCTACGTTGTTAGTAAAGTGAAAGCTTGAAACAAGAATTTATTCACATGAAGTTAATTGGCAATTGTATAATCGATTATGTACCACTATTAAAACCAGAGATGTGGTTAAGGTCATACATATGATGTGTTTCATGTCGAAATATCTCTATGATAGTGTCACGCTTGTGATGCGGAGATTGATGTTATTAATAAATATATTGTGGTGATTTGTTGAGTTGTGGATGTGTTATTAGGAGTTGTTTTGATGTTACTCTGGCCGGTGGATAGGCCCAATTATAGGGGAGACTCTGCCGAAATTTCTGAAAAATTTGGGAGTTAGAAAAATTTGGGATATTGAGATGTGCAAAGAAAGAGATAAGTTACATTATGTGTTTGGAGACGGACTCTACTTCTCATTTAAGGACGAATGACCCTAAGTGGGGGAGAATGTAATACCCCGTATTTGATGGGTGCGTAGGTACGAGTCTATAGCCAGTCGGGACTAATATCGTGTGTTGACGTGAAAATCGGACCTTTCTAGAATTGATTGGAGTGTAAAAAATTTGGTCTTAAAGTTTACAAATATGGATAAAGGAAATGATCTCAATTCAAATGGTGTTGTCAGACTTATATTGAATGCGGTAATATGGGATCAACCGCGAGTATACGTGTAAAAGTAAAATCATCAATTTGGAAACCTCAGAATAATTCTTAGTACGTTCGAGGACGAACGTTTGTATTAGAGGTGGAGAATGTGATGACCCAAAATGTCATCTTTAAATTAAAAAAATCATCTTGGTGTTTTAAGACCTTGAAAAACACTATCAATAATTCCTCGACTT
>NW_017682992.1:6803-9058 GCF_001879085.1 Nicotiana attenuata | reverse complement strand
GATCTAGATTTCAATAATGGAACAAGTCACAAGTGGGGATACGAGAGACAAGGTGATTAATGTATAGTTTCATTAAAGAGCTTCTCATGATACATTGACAATGGTTAATGATTTTCTACGTTTGGTTATGTCAACCTTCACTGTTTTGCTTTTGTAGGATTCTATGGCTGATAATGAGATGATCTCTCCTAAACGGACCCCTGCTAAGAGAACTAGAGACGATGATGGAGCAACCACTGTAGAAGTTGATGATGATGTGGGACAACTATCAAGCAACAGGGTGAAGAGAGTGATTAGAAAGGAGAAAAATCCATGAGTTGTTGCACAAGCTTTAACTGAAATAACTTAGTAGAGCACTTGACTTACTTTTCAGCAGTTAGCTTTGGCTATGAACATGATTCTTACCAATATTTGGTTATGTCGTTATTTTGAAGTAACTTTACTCTTTATGTTATTGTTTTGAATTCATACTATAAGAGGTAGCTCTTATAGTATCCGCGCATCTTGCGGGTACTAATACTAGTATTATATTAAAAGGAGAATAGTATGTATTGTGGTTAAGCCAAGTAGCAAGCTAAAATGAAGCCACTTGGCAATTTTAGGACAACATTAATAATTAGAAATTATATATAGAAACATAATTAATGGAAGTAGTTTAATGAATCTTATACATAATCTAAATAGATCTTAGACAAATCTATTTTGTATATCTACATTTATATTTATATTTATATTTATATGTATATTTGTATTTTTATTTATATTTATATATTGATCCACTCATATATTTTCTTCTATATTAGCTAGAAATACAGAGGTAAAAAGAAAATTAAGAAACTTTGATAGAAAAAAATAAAAAATACAGAAAGACGTAAATTGAGGTAGCATATGACAATTATGCTTTTGATTAAATTAAAATATAAAATAAAACTAAAATTTACTTAAGATATTAAAAATTGATTGACTATAAAAATTAAAAAATTCAAGCAGAAAAATGAAATCTTACACAAAATACAATTATTTATTAGATAAGAAAAAAGTTAAATAATCAGTAAAAAGATATTTTAATAACAAGAATAATAAAGTCATATTAATATTGAAAAATTGGACAAATGAATATTTTATACGTAAACATTACTACAATATTTAGCTATAATGTGTTCAATCAATTAATAAATTAATTCTATAATTAATATTTTAATTGTGTGTAGTTAGTTTAAGTTTAAAAGCATAAAATAGTTTTTTAAAAATGCAGTCCAATTAAGAAAATAGAATAACAATAATTATTAGAATTTGAGATGAGATTTATTTTTAAAATGTGATAAGAAAAACCATATTTTGGAATAGGAACAATAAAGTCAAAGTTACTAGTGAAATATTTTAGAATTTTTATCTATATTATATTAGAAGGAGTGCGGTAGAAATAGATATTAAATTCAAATAGTCTAATGAAAAGCCACATGACTATATAATAATATTAGGTATGAATAAAATAATAGCAAAAATAAAGAATAAATAGAGAAACTTAAGATTTTTTATCATATAGAAAAAAGGGTAAAATTTCTTTAAATTCGAGATGATAAAGTTTTTTATTTTATAATGAGAAAAGTTATAATATGGATAAGTCCACGTAACTCAAGTCTAATAGATAAAATCAAAAACTAAAAATATTAAATAATAAAAAGAAATTAGAGATTATGTGAGAATGTTTATATTCATAAGTTAAGAAAATAAGATAAAGTAAATATACAATAACTAAAAATATTATTAACAAATTTAAATAATTTAAAATTTTTGAGCAATATTCTAAAACAAAATAACTAGTAAAGAATTTATATCTGAATGAGTGTAGTTAGTTTAAGTTTAAAAGTATAACATAATTTTTTGAAAATGCGGTCCAATTTAGAAAATAGAATGATAAGAATTATTTGAATGGGAGATGTTTTTTTATTTCAATGCTTTTATTTTTAAAAATATTACGTAAAGAAATAAAATGACAGTGAAAATATAATAATCAAAGAACTTATGAATAATATTTTAGACTAATTCAAAGTTATAATTTAAATAAAAATATGATATTATTTAAAATTTAGTTGTATAAGATTTTTGACTCACATAAGGACCTGGTGCAGTCTTTGTCACCTAGCTAAAATCTTGCCACTTTATATCGAGAATCCTATTCTATAGAGCAAAATTGTTATGATAAACGTATTATAAAATTCATACCAAATTATAAATCGTATATCAGATCAGAT
>NW_017682992.1:0-6778 GCF_001879085.1 Nicotiana attenuata | reverse complement strand
AAGTTGAAATATATTCTTACTTGTACAAGTTTTGTATCTAACCTTATTTGTGAACAATATACATTATTATAGGTATCTTTGATTAAATCTTGTGTATAATTCACTTATGGTAGGTATTCTTTTTTAATAAAAATATATTTAAATAAACATTTTGTATCTTACAAAATCGATAGTTCATATCCAACGATCCCTTACTATTGAAAAAATATTTATTATAAATTTTACTTTAGAGCTAAAAATATTTTTTTAGAAACATGTGATGTATAAAACGAAGGCATTCTGCGTTGTTCATAATTGGATAATGTGTATGCGCTATATGTAATTACAGATAATTATTGTATTTAAATTTTCAGTCAAATATTTATAATATCATCTATCATTTATTTTGACTATTTTGATTTCAACAGGCTTCCTGTTTGGTTAAAGAACATAGAAAATACTCTTTAGAATATCTACAAAAAAAAGAAGTAATAGCTACAACTGTCAAATTTTAGAGAACCCGTTCTTTGTATGGTAATTATCTCAATTGATTGGATCCATTTGATGCATTGTTCTTTAAAATAGAGCATTAAGGACCAAAAACAGCTTCTTTGTAATATGAGATGGTATCGATTATCTCCGGAGTTATTTTCTCATTAGTGTATGCATTGAAAGAACATGATTTGAAATGGTATATATGTCTAGAAATAATGCCTAATTGAATTGTACTTCGTCTTTACTATGACTTAATTCTCATTTGCTTATTTTCAAACCTTTTTATGCATTTTCTTTTTGCTTTTGCAAATAATAGAAGATGTTATTTGTATTGTATGCCAGAATACAATTATTCAGATTTTTTTTACTACTTTTCTTTATTTAAATAGTAGTAATTTAACTACAAAATTATTGAACATTTAGAAAAATAAAGGCCAAATTACTTTTAAACAAAAATTATTTTGTGTTCTGTCATAGCTAAACTTAATTTTATTCTTCTTTTTACCATTTTTTTGCCTTCTCAACCGATTGAATTTTACTGAATCAATGAATTCCTAGCTATAAAATAAGAGTGTGAAAATAAATTAAATTTAAGAGTTAGACTAAGTATTGCATAATGCAACAACGAACTAACATGGTTTAAAAGGTTGAAAGAATAATACTAATTTTAATTTAAGATGAGAAATTATTTTTGATTTGTGAAGAGCAACGATATACAATAAATAATATTACATATCTGAATCTCATTAAGTAAAGTCAATAATAAAAAATATGTAATAATAAAAGTCTTCTGAGCAACATAATGACCTGTTAAAAATAGAAAGAAATTTCTCATGTAGAAAGTTTTCAATAATTAAAATAAAATAGAAAAAAATATCGTTAATAGACGTAATACAAAATAAAAAAATATGAAAACATTAGATAAAAAAGTAAATGAGGAAAACTAATCAAAACATCATAGTATAAAAAATATACAAAATAGGGCACAGAAATTTTAAAAATAAAATAAAGTAGGAAATACAAAATTATTATTTATATATTAAATATTCGAAAAACTGTTAACAATATAAGAAACAAAAAAATTAAAAAATTAGGAGAAATAAAAATGTATATCGATATATAAAATGGAGTAATGGACAAGGATACTAACTAGGGGTGTCAATGGATATTTGAAAACCGACGACACTGACCGAACTGTACCGCACAGAACCGATTTAAAGGTTTCTTTTAAAGAAACCGTAGGTTTTTATATAAATATATAACCGTACCGATAATTAGGGTAGGTTTTTTTTTTATAAAAATAAACCGAAAAAAATACCGAACCGTACCGAATAAATTTTATATGTGGAAAAGATATTTATATAGCAAGTTTAAAACTAATAAAGCATTAAATTTTTCATTGGGTCTTGGAATTTTGAAAATTGTTATAAGACAACAAGTAACTAAACTCAAAGTAGTAATTCCTAAAACCTATTATGCTACTTATAGTTAAACTAAGTTATTTCAAGCATCTTTATTAGCAAGACACAAAGTGTTCTAGCGATTATGAGTAGCAAACTACAATATATTGAATATGTTTCCTTTCATACAATTTTGATTTATCTTTTTGAATATTTAATATAAACTTTATTCTTGAGTCCCGGCTTGGTTAATATCTTTCCACTCATGTGATTTATATTTTCTTTGCTTTTACTTGGTTTCTTTTACGTTGCTGTCGAATAGTTGATGGATCTATACTCTAGCCATCTTTCATATTTTTTTAATTCATCACCTTTAAACAGTAAAAATGTTTTTAGAGTTTTGCTAAGTCATGTAAAAGAACATATGTTATTGCATTCTACTTCTACTGGTGAATTTTACATGATATTTAAAAAAATATCGAAAATTAACCGAACCGTACTAATACCGAAGTGAAACCGACATGATTGGGACGGTTTCGAAAAGTCTAATTTTGGTTATACATAATAGAATAACCGAAAAATTGGTATGGTACAAATTTTATAAAATAACCGTCCGAACCGAACCATTGACACCCCTAATACTAACCCATTAATAAAAGCTTTTATATCTATGTAGTAATACGAAATAGCCCATAATGTAATAAATTAAAGTAATAAATAGAAAAGTTAATTAAAGCTATATAATTAGTTTCCTTTAATTTTATTTATTTTTGGTTACACTACATTAAAGATACAAAATAACAGTTGATAATTTTATTAAAATAATATGATTAATATTTTTTTTTAATGTTATTCGCGCATAGCGCGGATTCTAATACTAGTAAAGATGAACAAATATGCATGTAGCTAAATAAAACCAGTTTTTCTTTTTAGTTGGGGATAAAATACTATATCAAAACTTTGGGTCCATTTTTGTAATCTTTTGGACAGAATGAAACATAGTTTGTTCAAAAGATCTTATTCCTCCTTTCCCCTGTTTGAAGTTGAAATCAGAAGCGTAAAGTTAAATTCATCATTCCCTCTCATTTCCTTAGGTCCAACGTATCCATTAAATTCAAATTAAAGAGAGCAGGGGTATTCATAAAAATCCGAAAAATCGAACCAAACCGAAAACCAAATCAAAATCGATACTTTTTGGTTTGGTTTGGTTTTGGTTTTAAATTTTAAAAACCGATCAAATTTGGTTTTGTTTTGGTTTTAATCAGAAAAAAACCGGAAAAAACCGAACCAAACCGACTATAGGAATAGCTATTTCAAATTTATTATTACACCTATATACATGTATATTTTTATACAAAGTTTCAAAAATTTAATGGTAAATGTTAATAGTTTGCACTTTTAGTATAGTTCTTTACATTTACATTCTAGTTTGATTGGTAGGTTTCTTTTGTTAAGTGTAAGAATCCATTTCGTGTTAAAAATAATATATTTTTAATTGAGTCCTTAAATATTCATCAGTATTTGATTCAATTATCATCAATATATCTTGGTAAATAATAGATTTCTCAAAGGGCAATTGATTTGATAGTGTTACGTTGAAAATGTAGTTGCCGGAATATATGTTTGATAGTGTATGTCTTATATTTAAGAAAAAACCGACAAATAACCGAAAAAACCGAAAAACCGACATGATCCGAATCGAGAAAAAACCGACTTAAATGGTTTGGTTTGGTTCTAATATTTGAAAAATCGACTTACTTGATTTGGTTTTTTTAAGAGAAAAACCGATCCAAACTAAACCATGAACACCCTAAAAGAGAGGAGGAAAAAAAAAAGGAAATGCCAAACTGAATATTTCAAGGTGGCATTTGGAATAGAATTTGGTTTTGTTTATTTTTTAATCCTCTGGTGGACCTCCCTTATTCAATCAATCAGCATCACATTTAGAAAAATGGGTTTGGCATTTTTTCATTCTCTGGTGGACGTCTCTTGTAATCTTTAACTATGACGAATTGACGATGACTTCATGGACTTTTAAAATGCCAAACCCGTTTTTCTAAAAAAATGTTGTTGTTACAATTAAGAAAGGCAAACGGGCGGTTCAGTTCAGATATGATTCAGGTTGAAGGAAGGGTAATGAAAAACGGACAAAATATCCGAACCGATCCATATTTAATACGGATGAAAAACGGCTTAAACCATATTATCCATGACTTCTTAGTCTGCCTAACTTGAGGAACTCTCAATTTGAAGCTTTATAAATGTAAAAGTTAGACCCATTGGTTATCCATTTGCTAAATGGATAATATGGTTCTTATCCATATTTGACCCGTTTTAAAAAAATTCATTATCCAACCCATTTTTTTAGTGGATAATATGGGTGCTTAACTATTTTCTTTTACCCATTTTCTTTAGTTTGCAAGAATTCAAACTAAAGTTTTTTGGCTAGTCAAAAGAAAGTTTTTTGATCTATTTAAATGAGCCCTACATGATACGACTTTAGATTAATGGGGACATCATTTCGAATACCTTCACCAACCAACCAGTAAATTGATGATAAATTATATTGATTTCTCATGATGTAGGAAAAAAGGAAAATGATGTTTGAAGAGTTTTCGAACAACAGAAAACAATTGCTTAGTGAGTAGTGACTATAGCTATAATTTCATTCCCTATGGCACTGGGGTCGTTCTCCGATGAGCTTTCAGTCCTGATGTCATCTTCTTCGTCATAATTCAGCTCCTATAAGTTTTAAAAAAATTAAAATCAATGTCAACAAAAGAAATAGAACAGGCCTTGTAAACTTGACTTAATGCGCTAAAAATAATTAGATTTCAATCAAATAAATAAATAAATAAATTGTGATTGTAGAAGAGGATGCTAGTAAAACAATATTCTACTTGCCTTGGGCTGATATCCATTCATCTTCTTTTCTTCTTCCTTCTCCCTGAGAGTTCGAATCGGAGAAATTTTCTGCTGCAATACCACCATAGTCAATTTGTCAATCAATCAATTTCGTCTCAATCTCAAATAGTCCATTATTTGGATTCTGTTTATCTGATGCACCATACTCATGTTCATTTTATTCCAATTAAAACCTGCCAGCAGTTCTTTACATTAGACACATCCTTACACAGCTTCAATAGGAAATTTCCTTAATCTCTTTAATGTTCAATTTTTATTACCATCAAATTTTTAGATTTGTTTTTTTTATTTTGGTTGCAAACACTAATCTGAAATTTTATACTTTTCATTTTTGGTCAAGCTAAAAGCAATCAGAAAAAATAAATAGAGTTACCATGCAGGATAATCTGAGCTCTTTCAATCGGAAAAGGCGATCGACTTCAAGCTCAAGCTCTTTCTGCAGCTCTCCTCTGTTGAACAACTCTTTCATCTGCAAATCCAGCAACAGATCCCTTTCTTTCAACATCTTCTCCGTCTTCTCTCTATCGATTCTCAGTCTCTCGAGCTTCTCACGAATGGCGCTCAGCTCCTCAGCTAATGATGAATCGAATGGTACTTCCGCCTGAATGCAGGGCAGTAGCTTTTCTCCTTTTGGATGGAGATTCTCTTTGTTTGAGTTTTGGGTTAGTGAGATTCCTATCGATTGTAGAGTTTTGGGCTTGGGATGATTATTGGGAGTTGCCGGAGTATTAGTATTCTTGGGCTGAAGGGGTTTCCGGCCACTTTTTGGGCGGTGGATCTGATTGTCGGGGAAAGGTGATGGTGGAGCTGTGGATGCCATTTTTCTAATTTGGTCTTTTCGAATTTGAAATGGTACAGGCGGACAACGGCTACTTATAAAAATTTGTGTTGCAGACTTTGAATGTGGCACCAGATTCATTATATATTAAATAATTTGATGGATTAAACTGACACAACAAGGCCCATTAGCTCAGTTGGTTAGAGCGTCGTGCTAATAACGCGAAGGTCGCAGGTTCGAGACCTGCATGGGCCATGCTTTTGTCAACTTCCACTTACTTTTTACTGGTTACATTTTTGTATGCGCTGGGGGAACGAACTATCTGCAGGTTTCATTCAAGATATGACTTCTTATTCTTTTCTTTCCAATTCCAACTACAAACTGAAACTACATTTTTATTAACTATGCAAAACGAGATTTAGTTTAAACAAGCATCCTTGAAAGTAATCACCCCGTTGCCTACAGATAGTATTTCATTATTGCAAATACTCAAACAATGATTTGGCCATCAGATTTTGTAGGCTGTAGTGAATAATAAAGAAACTTGATTGGAAAGTTTTTTTTTTTTAAAAAAAAATTAATGCTCAAAAAACTGCAATATTTTTTCAAATGAAATGCATGTCCAAACATAATTTTAAATTTCAAATACCTTTTTTCAACTTAACTCCACGATACTATTTTTTTTTCCAAAAATCACAACTTTTATGTCCTAACGCCTGCTTAAGTAACATATGACTTTTCCTCTAAATCTTAAACTATTCAAAGTTTCACCAAAGCCTAAAGCATTTTTTTTCAAAGTTAGAGCCCGTTTGGCCAAGTTGCCAAAAATTACTTTTTGCAAGCTCATCGTGTTTGGCCAATCTTTTAAAAAAGCACTTTTAAGTATCAAATTAAGAAAAAGGACAGTGAAGATTCAATTTTTGCGATTAATATTATTCAGAAAAGAAAAATAAATTTAAACATTTAGTAGAAAAGAATTCAATTAAAATATAAAACGTAAAGTAAAAATATAAATTAAAAATTCTAATTAATATAAATATAGTTATTCCAAAGCAACAATATTGAGTGTATGGTATTACTTATTATTTACAAGATAATTTAAATATGTCAAAATACATCATTCAATATAAATTTAAAATCTACTATTAAGAATAGGAGAAAGAGAATAAAAATTTGATTAAAATAAAAAAGAGAATAAATG
>NW_017682991.1:4049-9059 GCF_001879085.1 Nicotiana attenuata | reverse complement strand
ATTTTTGATTTTTGATTTTTGATTTTGTAATTCTTTGAAATTTTGGAAAAATGCTTTAAAAGAAGAAAGGTAATATTTTTTGAATTTTTGATTTTGATTGATTTTTTTTATATTTATTTTTGAAAGAGAGACTTCTAAAAATTTCTTTTCTTTTGATTTGAACTTTGGGAATTTCAAAAGTAAAAGAATAATTTATTTTGAAATTTCATTTGTTTTCTCTTTTTCTAAACAAAAAAGAAAATATTTTTGGATTTTGAATGTTGCCTCTTAATTTTTGAAAAAGGGGCTTTTAAAAAAATACTTTGGGTTTCTGAGTTTTTATATTACGAAAGTACTTCTAAAGAAAAACGAAAATATTTTTGGACTTTAATTCTTTAAAATTTCTTTTTGACATTTACGAAAGAAAGACTTTTTTTTTTTGGTAACTAACTTTTGTATTAATCACTTTTGAAACTTTACAAAGCCATAGCTAACCACAGCACAGTTAGCTATCTCAAAAGAAATAAAACTCTATCTATATTCCTCACTATTACTATATACAAGAAGATCTCATCTAACTAAGCTTCTTAACATCTAGAATGTAAAGTTTTGCAGTAGTTCTTGGACTCTACTGCCAGCTCTAACATGACAAGTATAGACAATTTCTCTTGCAATTTCTTCCCATCTTCTAGCCTTCTTTTCAAACACTCTATTGTTCCTTTCTATCCATATAGCATAGACACACTCTGCATATACCAATTTGAATATTTGAGCTTGTTGTGATTTCCCTTTAGCACTTTTGATAGCCCAGTTAACATGCTGGTCCCATTCATCTGGTGCTTGCTGCCATTGCAACCATTTCTGCAGTCTCTTCCATATAGCTTTAGCATAGTCACATTCCACAAACAAATGCTCTCTAGTTTCCAGTTCTGCTTGGCATAAAGAGCAAGTACTGTCTACTATTATACCCCATCTCATTAGTCTATCTGCTGTTGCCAATCTCCCCTGTAATACTAACCACATTATAAAGCTTGCTTTTGGCCTTGCATCATTCTTGAACATAAGGCATTTCCAGGCTACTAGCCTCATTTCAGGGAGCAGTTTGTAGTAGATAGCATTTGTCAAACTCCTTGTGGTCTGATTTACAGGGATCAAATGCAATTCATTTTTCAATTCCAATATCTTTCTAGTAATCTAGCTTGCTTGTGTTGGAACTCTTGCTTCCAGTAGTGGCTTTCCTTTAACGTAATAAGTGTGGATCCATCTAATCCACAACTTGTCTTGTTTATGAGCAATATCCCAGCATGTCTTGATTTGAGTTGCTTTGTTCCATAGCTTTATGTTGATGAGGCCTATTCCACCCATAGACTTAAGCATACATACTCTATCCCATGCTATCAAAGCTTTCTTAGTAATTGAATTGCTGCCTGACCACACATAACTTCTGCAATAGCCATCTATAATCTTCAATACCTTAGCAGGGATAGGGAATAGCTGGGCCCAATATGCTTGCATACCAAACAAAATTGATTTCACTAATTGTGTTCTCACTGCATATGATAGTTTCTTTGCTGTCCAAGAGGTGATTCTGGCTGTTATTTTCTCTATCAAAGGCTGCCACTATACCAGAGAAATCTTCTTTGTAGATAGAGGCACTCCCAAGTATTTAAAAGGCAGGCTCCCAGGGACAAAACCCAAGTGTTTTAGGATATTTTCCTGTTCTTCCTTCTTAACTCCTCCAAAATACACACAGCTCTTCCCAAGATTAGCTTGCAGTCCTGAGGTTGTAGAGAAGGTTCTGAAACAGTCATAAAGTGCAGAGATAGAGGACAAATTTCCTTTGGCAAACAGAAGTAGATATCTGCAAAACTTAAGTGTGTTACACCTAGTTTTGCACATTTTGGATGAAATTGATATCTCTTATCATCTTTCAATTCATTGAGCAGCCTACTCAAGTACTCCATAGCTATTGCAAATAGGAAGGGAGATATTGGATCTCCTTATCTAAGCCCCCTAGCTGTATTAAAGGGCTTACTTTGCTCTCCATTGATCAACACAGTATAGTTCACATTTTGTACACATTCCATTATCCACAAAACAAATTGGTCAGGAAAACCAAGCTCATATTAGCATCTGTCTCACAAAGGTCCATTCAACAGAGTCATATGCTTTTTGTAGATCAATTTTTATCATGTACCTAGCTGATAAATTCTTCCTTGTATAGTCTTTAACTAACTCATGGGCAAGGAATATGTTGTCAGCTATTTTCCTCCCTGGAATAAAACCAGCCTGAGCTTCACTTATAATGTCTGGCATCACTTCCTGCATTCTGGAGGCAAGAATCTTGGCAATCATTTTGTATAACACAGTACAACATGCAATAGGTCTATACTCCTTCATAGTGTTTGGCTTGGCAGTTTTTGGAACTAGTGTGATAGCAGTACAGTTGATTGCCCTATATAATTTCCCAGTTTTAAAAAACTCTTTGACAGCATCAATAACTTCTTCCTTCACAAGAGGCCATACTTTTTTGAAAAAATAGGCATTGTATCCATCAACTCCAGGGGATTTATCATTTCCTATTGAAGACAGTCCATCATATATCTCCTTTTCTGTAATTTCTGCACATAAGCTAATCCTTTGTTGTTGAGTAATGACTGGCCCTTTTCTCATTGTTTGTTTGTTAACTGCTGGCAGAATATGAGCTGTCGAACCCATCAAGCTCTTGTAGAACTTGATTATCTCTTCTCTGATTTCCTCTGGATCCTCTAGCTTCCTGTTATCAAGAGATGTTAGTTCAGTAATTTGTTTCCTGTGTGTCCTTTCTTTGATCAACGCTGAAAAATACTTATTGTTTGAGTCTCCAAGCTTGATCCATTTAGCTTTAGCTTTTTGTTGTAAAGCACTCTCTTCTATCAATGACCATTTCTCCAGCTCCTGTAACAGCTTTCTTTCTTCTGCAAGTAAATCTATGTTGTTCCTTAACTGCATTTGTTCCTGAGTGCTCTTTAAATCTTGCCTTGACTTCTCTATTTTCTGTCTGATAAACTTGAACTCCTCATTGTTTAGCTTCTTCAGGACTGGTCTAAGATTCTTCAATTTCTTCCAAATATTTTCCATACTGCTTGTGGAACATGTGTTCTGCCATATGTCTTCTACTATCTTCATGAAGTCTTTGTGCTCAGCCCATACATTGAAGAACTTGAAAGAAACTTTAGTGTTATATCTAGCAGCTGCCATTGGTAGTAACATAGGTGCATGATCTGAAATGTAGGGATCATCATACTGCATTATCACATGTCCCCAATTCATCATCCATTCATGATTTTCAAAAGCCCTGTCTAATCTACTATATATTCTTTCTGTATTCAGCTGTTTATTAGACCATGTGTAATAGTCCCCACTCCACTGAACTTCTGCTAATAGCAGTTCATGTATGCACTCAGGGTATTCTTGAATTTCTTTATAAGTGATTGGGTTACCAAACAGTCTATCATCTTGGTTCAGCACTGCATTGAAATCTCCAGCAACAAGCCATGGTTTGTTAATGCCTACAGCCACTTCTTTCAGATGTTCCCATAGTGATCTCCTGTGTTCTATGGTATTGAAGCCATATACAATAGTAAGAAAGCAATTGATGTCTCCTATCTTGCTTGTAATTTCACAATGTAAAATTTGTGCTTCAGCTCTCACCATGTTCACTTCACACCATTGTGAATCCCAAACCAACCATATTCTTCCATTAATAGCAGCCTGGTAATTGTCATATACCTTCCATGTTGGATCAAGTTTTCCCCTGATCTTCTTTGAATTGTGTTCTTTAACTCTTGTTTCTATGAGCCCAGCTAATCTAATTCTTTTTTGTTTTTAAATAATTTCTCAGTACCTTTTGCTTATACCTCTTATTTATTCCCCTAGCATTCCATATTAGCCAATTCATCATGCTGTTTTAGTTCCCCCTCCTCTATCTAGAGGCAGGTCTTGTTCTTTACTATCTCCTCAATGTAGTACTCCAAAACCATTTTTGGTAGGAACAGAACACAATATGGGGAAGTTTTTGAGATTGAAATCAGGACTTTTAACAGCTTTCCCTTTGTTCTTTTCTGGTTGCTCTTCTGTTCTATCTCCAGGAATGAAACTCATCTCCTCATTCACTTGCTGTATCTGTTGTTTATTCTCCTTTGCTTGCTCCATTGGTTTTTCAACTGGTAATGTATGCTGTATAGGGCCTTTGTATCTCCATTCCTGTGTGACAGTTTTGTTCTTCTTCCTTCTATGTTGAATATCCCTTTGGCCTTCATCCACTTCCTTTTCTCTACATTTGTGTCCCACTACTTGACAGGTTCCACAAAATTCTGGCCTCCAGTCATATGTCACCTGCTGCTGAAAGTATTTCCCCTTTGGGTCAATCACTGTAATTTCATCAGGTAGTGGTTGACTAACATTTATTTCCACAAGCATTCTAGCATAAGAAATCCTGGATTGTTTTGTGGAAACATTCATCAGCAAACAGAGGAGTCCCCAATACACTGGCAATTCTATCAGAGACTTACTACCCCAGCAATTCATAGGTAAATTAGGGAATTTCACCCACAATGGTATCTCAGTAGGGAATTCTCTGCTGAAATCAAAATCTGCTGTCCATTGCTTCAAAATTATAGGTCGATTGCTGATAGTATATGGCCCATTATAGTATACAGCATTGTCACGACCCAAAATCTAACCATGGTCGTGATGGTGCCTATCGTGTTACAAGGCAAGCCTATTCCCAAAATATTACTACTAATTTGATTATAAGAATTTAATAAAACATTTCCAATAATTTAATTCCTGATAAACTAAACTAACTCTAAATATAAATAATATAAAATACGGAAACGAGTCCCAAATATCGGGGTGTCACTAAGTCATGAGCGTCTAAAACTATGAACTAAGTTATATAAACTGTCTAACTGTCCAAAATAAGAAATGACAAAAGGAGTAACAAGGTCCTGCGGACGCTGGCAGCTACCTTGCAGTCTCCAATTAAAG
>NW_017682991.1:0-3845 GCF_001879085.1 Nicotiana attenuata | reverse complement strand
TCATGTACCTCACTAGCCTCACCATCATCAACAAATAAGGGAACACAACCCACATCAAGTATCACAGCATATTAGCAAATAATGGAGACTGAGGTAAACATGTACAATAATTTCTATGACTGAGTACAAATAATGTGAGCATGAATAAAACCTAAACAGGATCTCTAACATGAAGGCAAACAAGTTCAACAACAAGTAAACACATAACCACAGATAATAGCTTTTAGGCCTAGCCTCACGGGACGGACCAAGTCTCAATTCCTCGCGGTGCACACCCACACGCCAGTCACCTAGCGTGGGTATTACCATCAAACAATCACATGATATCAAACTCTCCGGGTTTATACCCTCAAAGCCAGAGTTAAAACTGTTACTTACCTCAACAGCGTAAAATTCTACTCCGGGATGTCCTCGTCCCTCGACTCGGTCTCCAAAAGCTTCAAATCTAACCATGATCAGAATACTACTATCAACATAGTCTAAAGAATCGAATTACACAATAAAAACTACATAAACATGCCAAAAATCCGAAATCGGCCAAAACCCGGGCCCCGGGCCCACATCTCGGAATCAGTTAAAAATGGCAGAATAATAATCCTCGTCCTCTCCCGAGTCTAACCATATAAAATTTGTCTAAATCGGACTCCGTTTGGTCCCTCAAATCCTCACTTAAAACTCTCCAAAACTCAAACCTTAACTCTCTCAATTTCACTTTGAAATCATCAATCAAATCCCAAAAATGAAGATGGATTCATGAAATATAACAAAAACCGAGTAGTGAACACTTACCCCAATCCATATGATGAAAATCGCCTCCAAAATCGCCCAAATCCGAACTCCCCAACTCAAAATATGACCGAATGAACAAACCCTTGTTTTGTATATTTTTCTACCAGCTATTCTGCCTCGTTTCTCGTGCCAAACGATCCCGAAACTCGTATTTTATGCCTCCAATGGATTCCTTGTGAAATCCTAGTCAAGTTAGGCTTTTGAACCACTCAATTTGACCTTATAACGAAGGAAATATGTAGGTTTTAATATTTGCAAATAGTGCAGATTTTTAATTACGTTGTCAGTGGCAATTTCGTAATTAATCTGAAAAATCTGGCAACCTAATTCTTAGTAAAATGACCATAAAATTCTCATACGATGTCCAAATTCGATGATTCTTTTTGCTACAGGTCCGTAATTACAATACGGATCTAAAGCTTCAATCAAAAAAGAAACCGGAGCTCATTTGTTCAATATGATATCATTTATGCTTGAAGAAACGGCGTCGAAACATAAGAAAAACGAGTGCAACACAACACAAACCTATTCAAAACTCACCCGAGGCCCTCGCGACCTCAACCAATAATTCCAAAAAGTCATATATCACTACCCGAACTTAGTCAAACCTCCGAAACACCCAAAACCACACCAAAATACCAAATCAACCTCGAATTCAAGCCTAAGAACTTCTAAACTTCCAACTTTTGCCAATTCAAGCCTAATTCTACCACGGACCTCCAAATTATATTCCGGACACACTCCTAAGTCTAAAATCACCCAACGAAGCTAATCGAATCATAAAAATCCAAATCCGAATTCTTTTACTCATAAGTCAACTTCCGGTTGACTTTTCTAACTTAGCTTTCTAATTAAGAGACTAAGTGTTCATTTCACTCCAAAACTACTCCGAACCCAAACCTACCAACTCGATACAACTCAACACAGCTGAACAACATATAAATAAGTATAGATGGAGGAAATGTGGCTATAACTCTCAGAACGAATGATCGGGTCGTTACATCCTCCCTCTCTTAAACAAACGTTCGTCCTCGAACGAGTCTAGAAACATACCTGGAGTCTCAAATAGGTGAAACCTTCAGCAATACCTTCTCGTCACATTCAAATCATATGAACTCATCTCGCAGTCAGATCATACTCGTCACGTATCCATCCAGCCACCATTTCCACTAATAGGGACACTACCGGACATATAGGTCCACAAGCACGCGCTCACACAATCAACACCTAAGTGCTCAATCTACATTCAAAACCCAGCCTCAAAACCTCCAGACTGGCCCAACATCAACACACACAACCCGTCGATGTACAACTGATACCGAGCGCTCATGTGCGCATACAAATACGTGGAAGGAATTCAAAGAGTTACACTTCAAGCTGAATCAATACCGCACGATAAGAATTCAAGAAGGTGAAGTTTTCCTAAAGGTTCTGCAGCCTCTCGAAGATAAGTACAACGTCTCCGTACCGATCTGCAAGACTCTACTAAACCCGCTCATGACTCGTGAGACCTATGTAACCTAGGCTCTGATACCAACTTGTCACGACCCAAAATCTAACCATGATCGTGATGGCGCCTATCGTGTTACAAGGGAAGCCTATTCCCAAAATATTACTACTAATTTGATTATAAGAATTTAATAAAACATTTCCAATAATTTAATTCCTGATAAACTAAACTAACTCTAAATATAAATAATATAAAATACGGAAACGAGTCCCAAATATCGGGGTGTCACTAAGTCATGAGCGTCTAAAACTATGAACTAAGTTATATAAACTGTCTAACAGTCCAAAATAAGAAATGACAAAAGGAGTAACAAGGTCCTGCGGACGCTGGCAGCTACCTTGCAGTCTCCAATTAAAGCCGGCCTGAACTCAACGATCGCCGCGCTCTAACTCACCTGGATCTGCACATAAAGTGCAGGGTGTAGTATGAGTACAACCACCTCAGTAGTAATAGAAATAACTAAGGAACTGAGCAATAGTGACGAGCTGAGCAAAATAGTCCAATTATTTATTTTTCACAATTTTAAAAATAACAGGAATAAACAGGTAAATTCCATAACTCAGTAAATACCACAAAGAAATTTAACAGATAAATGCAGCAACACCAAAAGTAAATGCAACCTCACAACAATGTCACTCCATCACTCAGCACTCGCACTCAGCACTCAACACTCAATACACTCAACACTCTGCGCTCACTGGGGGTGTGTACAGACTCCGGAGGGGCTCCCAAAGCCCAAGCGCTAAGCACGGACAACTCACGTGCTACCATATCATTACCCGGATCCGCACGGTCAACTCACGTGCTACGCGGACAACTCACGCGCTGTGGTATCAATACCTGGACCCGCACGGTCAACTCACGTGCTACGCGGACAACTCACGCGCTATGGTATCAGTATCCTCACAACCAGGCCCTCGGCCTCACTCAATCATGTACCTCACTAGCCGTACCATCATCAACAAATAAGGGAACACAACCCACATCAAGTATCACAGCATATTAGCAAATAATGGAGACTGAGGTAAACATGTACAATAATTTCTATGACTGAGTACAAATAATGTGAGCATGAATAAAACCTAAACAGGATCTCTAACATGAAGGCAAACAAGTTCAACAACAAGTAAACACATAACCACAGATTATAGCTTTTAGGCCTAGCCTCACGGGACGGATCAAGTCTCAATCCCTCGCGGTGCACACCCACACGCCCGTCACCTAGCGTGGGTATTACCACCAAACAATCACATGATATCAAACTCTCCGGGTTTATACCCCTCAAAGCCAGAGTTAAAAACTGTTACTTACCTCAACTAGCGTAAAATTCTACTCCGGGATGTCCTCGTCCCTTGACTCGGTCTCCAAAAGCTTCAAATCTAACCATGATCAAAATACTACTATCAACATAGTCTAAAGAATCGAATTACACAATAAAAACTACATAAACAATGCCAAAAGTCCGAAAATCGGCCAAAAACCCGGCCCCCGGGCCCCGACTCCGTCCGTAACGGTACTACGTAAAATTAAAGTAAAGTAAAGAAAT
>NW_017682990.1:3695-9059 GCF_001879085.1 Nicotiana attenuata | reverse complement strand
CCCGAGAATTATATTGTAAGCCATCTCCATATCTACCACCTGAAATTTTGTATCCTTGACAACTCCTTCTGCAATGTAGTAAGTATTACCTCTCCTTTCGTTATGACGCTGGAATTGTCGAATCCAGACAAAGTATGCGTCTTTGGTACTAATTTATCTCCAGCTTGCATCTCGTGTAGTACTCTTAGCAGAATAATGTTCACGGAACTAGCTGGATCAATCAAAACTCGTTTCACATTAGTATCATGTACAAGTAGAGATATTACCAGTGCATCGTTATGTGGAGATAATACGCCATCTGCATCTGCATCATCAAATGTAATACTTTCTTCCTCTAAGACATGTCGCACCCGCTTCCCGTGGGTAATTATGACTTTGGAAACTTTATTGGCTGTTGTGTACGTCACACCATTGATTTCTTCCCATCCGCATATAACATTAACGGTCCTTTTGGGAGAAGGCGGTTTAGGGGGCTCCTGCCTATTCTTCATGTAAGCTTGCTTACCTTTCTCACTGAATAATTCAGTGAGATACCCTTGCTTCAATAGATGATCAACTTCTCCTTGTAGCAACCTACAATCTGCCGTTTTATGACCATGATCATTGTGAAATTCGCACTAGTGATCGGGATTGCGCCTGTTTGGATTCAATCTCATTTCTTTTCGCCACCGCACCTTGTCACCCATGCTTCTTAAAACAGCTACGAGCTTGGAAGTGCTTACATTAAAATTATAACCGCCAAATCTTGCCTTCAAGTTTCTATCATCATCTCGCGACTCATGCGTGTTTCGATCGTTCCCAAATCATGATGATGAGCCCGACTCTCTATTCCTCGATCTATGATCGTACCTTGAATTGTCCTGTTTTGATCGTGAATCTTTTCCCGCTGGGCCCATATATGGTTCGTATCTGTTTTTACCGGACCTTTTTTCGGTTTCCGCCCGTCTCGAACTCACCTTTTCCTCTTTTTGAGACCGTGAGATAATATCTTCTTCTATCCTTAGCTTCGTGTTGTACCTGTTATAAACGTCATTCCATGTTGTTTCTGGGAATTCACGAAGACTTTTCTTGAGTCGCCTCGTGGCTTCTGAGCTTTTTTCATTCAAATTACTAGTAAAGGCTATAGCTGCCCAATTGTCTGGTACACGTGGTAACGTCATTCTTTCACGCTGGAACCTATCCACGAAGTCTCTAAGCAACTCTGAGTCCCCTTGCTTGATTTTGAAAATATCTTCCATTCTTTTTTCGACTTTTTGAGCTCCTGAATGTGCTTTAATAAATGAATCTGCAAGCTCAGCAAAAGAATTTATGGAATTTTCGGGTAAAAGAGAATACCATGTTAATGCTCCTTTAGTGAGTGTTTCACCGAATTTTTTGACCAATACTGATTCAATGTCTTGATTGGTCAAGTTGTTTCCTTTGACGCCAGTTGTGAATGCAGTCACATAATCTCGTGGATCAGTTGTTCCATCATATTTTAGAATATCGGGCATTTTGAATTTCTTTGGAATTGGGAGAGGAGCAGCACTTGGCTTCCAAGGTTGCTGTGAATATTTGTCCATATCTATTCCTGTGATTACAGGCGGTACTCCAGGTATTTGCTCTATGCGGTCACTTTGCTTCTTGAGCTGTTTCTGCTATGTTAATACTAAATTTTGTAAATCAGAATTGACCAAGTTAACTGGTTCTCCATCTCGTGACTCGCTGGGGAGTCCACCACTGCCCGAATTAGCAAGCCCGGAACGAGGGTTTTCCAAAGTGTTGTTATTTGGAATTGGTGTTGATGGTACAACAGGCAACTGGCTGGTAAAGGCCTCAAGAGCTTTATTTACCTGTTGAGCGATTAGTGATATTAGGCTATATAGATGATATTTGTACCTTAATATTACCATGCTTTATTGTTGTTTTATAGTCAAATTACCAACAAAATGCTCTAAAGGGTGTTCTTTTATTTCGCAGGGAATATTCTAAGGGAGGAAGAGCCACGGAGTGGTTTGGAGGCAATAATGTGAAGAAAACGCCCACTCGAGAAGTACCCGAGCACAAAGTAGTGAGAAAATGGCCTGGGCAAATTCCACCGCGACCGCGGTGCAACCGCGGCGAATTAAAAATTCAGGCAGAATGGTCAGCTCCCACCGCGGTCCTGTCGCGACCGCGGTGCACTGTTCACGCGTGAGAAAAATTGGGGACCAAAGTGTAAATTCAAGATAACTTATGTCAAACCCTTATAAGCTTTAGAAATTCGCCCAAGATTGAATTAAGCTTGTTTTAGACTACTTTTGGAGGAAGAACAAGTGTGAGAAGATCAACCAAACATTAGAGTTTTTCTATCTCTTTTATTTTCTTACAATTACCCATTATGAATAATTTAGTAGTTTTATCTAGTTTTGCCATGAGTAGCTAATTCCTTTGTCTAGGGTTTTGATGGAACCTATTGAAGGATGAACTTTTTGATTATGTTAATATAGTTTGCCAGTTTAATCTTTATTTGTTCAACTACGTGCTTGTTTTAGTTAATTGACAGGATCCTCAATTAGCTGTGCCTATTTAGTGTGCATAACTCGGGAGAGAGTGCATATTTAGATAATTGTTGAACAACACCGCTCCCAAAGTATAAGAGGGATCTATAACTGCGGGTTTAAAGGCGGGATTAGGGATAACGAAACCTTGGGTGCAATCTAAAGTGAGCTGTTATAAGCAAAGCCAGCTAGCGTAACTCGGGAGAGAGCGTCTAGTAAATTATCGTAATTACTCGGGAGAGATTTACGGTAAGAGGAGCGCTCATGATTGATAGAGATGATTTGGTGATTCTATGTGAAGCATAACCGGAAGGGATTCCATCAATAGGGGAAATCATAACCTTAGAACATTCTCTTAATTGTTTGCAACTTAATCATAGTTAGTTTTCAGCTGCTTATTCACCTTCATTCGTAGTTAGTAGAAAAACCATCAGTTGTTATTCAAAAGTTTGGGAAGTTGATTTCGTGGAATTTAGTAAGTCTAACGAAAGTATTTGATAGTTTAATTCCTTGTGGGTTCGACTCTAGGCTAAATACTCAGATTATATTTGCAATGTCCGCGTGTCCTTTTTATAAGGCATAGTTGGGCGTGATCAAATTTTTGGCGCCGTTGCCGGGGAATTAACGGTGTTATCAATTACAATTGAAAGAAATATAAAAATTCTTAGTGTAGTCAGTTCTCTCTATACCCAATCTATACATTAAAATTTTAATGTTTGTTGACTTGGTTGTACAGGTGCATGCCTAGAAACTCAACGAGAACTGGTGAAGTATTCGAAGCTCTATCAGATCCCGAAAATGTTTTTAAGGCCTTGAACCGGGCCAACCGGAAAAGCAAACAACAACAAACAATTGAACAATTCGAACCAAACATGGGAGATCACGAGAACAATCCACCTACACCTATAGCGCCACCGGCACCTCTTGTGCCAGAGGTTGCTCTCTATGACTGGGCACAACCCACAGCTGAAAATCTGGCCACAGCAATTGTAGTCCCGCAGATACAGGCTGAATCATTCCAAATCACGAATAACATGTTGCACTTATTGCAAACAAGGGACTATTTTTGGGGTCACAAGTCGAAGATTCTCAGTAGCACTTCCTGTCAATATGCAAAACCCAAAGGCAGCCCAACGTAACTGAGGAAGCAATCAAGTTGTTGTTGTTCCCATTCTCAGTGATAGGAGCTGCCCAGACCTGGCTAAACTCACTCCCCATAAATTCCATAACAACTTGGGAGGAGTTAGTCAAACAATTCCACAACAAGTTCAACCCACCCAACAAGACTGCAAAACAAATTGATGAAATTTTGAGTTTTAAACAGAGACCAATGGAGATACTGCATGAAACATGGGAACGCTTTAAGGGGATGTTGGTTGTATGTCCACACCATGGTGTCTCAGATCTGATGTTGGGACAGCGGTTTTACATGGGATTGTCAGATAGCGTGAAGAACATAGTTGATGCTTCAGTTGGTGGAGCATTTTTGAGCAAAACATGGAAAGAAGGCCAGAGTCTGCTTGACAAGATGGCACAGAATACGGGATGGACAACCAGGAATGCACCTATCACCCCAGTGGTTCACTCAGTGCCTTTAGATCCATCTAACTCTATGGCTGAAAATATGGCCACCTTATTGACACAGATGAGTATACTCACCCAAAAGGTGGAAGAGTCAGGGCAGAAGCAGCAGGTACACATCGTAGACACTACCAATGGAGGCTTGTGCGCATCTTGCATTAGTCAGCCAATTGGTAACCAGTGGAATGTAGAACATGATCATCATCACTACCCTGAAGACATGAATTATGTGTCTAATTATGGAGGCCAAAGACAGGGTGGTCAAAATTGGGGTCAGCAGCAGCAGCCATACAGGCCAGTCCAGCCTCAGTTCAACAATGGAAACATGGGAGGTATGAGACCCCCTAATAATATGGCACCGTACCAAAGGCCACAGGGATACAACAATCAGAATCAGTAGCAGGGGTACCACCCTCTGCAGCAGCAGCATGGTGGACGGCAGGAAGATAGGTTTTCTAGACTTGAGGCAATGATGCAGCAGGTTATTGGCTCTATTGCAAAAATTAGTAAGAGAGTAGATGCACATGATTCAGCTATCAAGAATATTGAAGTGCAGATGGGCCAAATTTCGATGTCTCTGAAGAATCGTCCTCATGGGACATTACCTGCAGACACCCAGATAAATCCAAAAGATCAAGGCCCAAAGCAGCTGATGGCGGTGAGTCTACGCAATGGCAGATATTTGGATGTAGAGCAAGAAAGGGCTCGAGAAACCAGACAGGCTGAGACACTCATACCAGTGCCCATTGAGCTGGATGAGTCAACGAAACTGACGGAGGTGACAGTCCAGCCTGCCCAGGAAGAAAATAACATTCAGACTGAGGCTGAGAAAGAAGCTGAGATAGCCCGGGAACCAGTAGTTGAGATGGCAGCTGATAAAGAGCAATCCCAAATTATTGGGAAGAAGAGACCTCCTGCACCATTCCCTCAAAGGCTGGCAAAGTACCAAAAAGAGGAGCAATACAAAAAGTTCTTGGAGATGTTGAAACAAATCCAGGTAAATATCCCATTGATTGATGCTTTAAAAGAGATGCATGGGTATGCAAAAATGATGAAGGACTTAATGTCCCGAAAATTCAATTTTCAAGACTTGGCCACAGTTACTCTTACTCAGACCTGTAGTGCAGTGGTGACTAGACCAATTTCTAAAAAGCTGTCTGACCCGGGGAGCTTTACAATTCCATGCACTATTGGTAACTTTGCTTTTGCTAAGGCATTGTATGATCTAGGGGCCAGCATAAATCTTATGCCCCTGGTCGATTTA
>NW_017682990.1:0-3477 GCF_001879085.1 Nicotiana attenuata | reverse complement strand
ACTAGTTATTGCTTATTTCTGTTCTTAAATCGGTTTATTTTTCCGCGAGTTGGTTATCTTCCGAAATTTAGGCTTACCTAGTCGTAGAGACTAGGTGCCGTCACGATGGTTCACGGAGGGCGAACCGGGGTCGTGACAAGTTGGTATCAGAGCTCTAGGTTCATAGGAGTCATGGATCACAAGCCGGTTTATTAGAGTCTTGTTGATCGGTACGGAGACGTCTATACCTATCTACGAGAGGCTATGTAACTGTTAGGAAAATTCCACTTCTTGATTTCCACATCGTGCTACTTGATTCCTTGAGGCTTATGCCCTTGTTTTCTTCCTGCTCAATCTTACGCGACGGGAACCGTTTTTATAAATCGAGAATTGAAGAATTGTAATGGTACTACAGATGTGGTGCGGAATGTTTCTCCCGGTATAGTTGGGTGAGCTATTGTCGCCGCCTTGCAGAATGATTTTTCTATCGTTTCGGCTCGATAGTGGTGCTTCTAAGAGCTGGGAGGCTATGCACAGGTTTCTATGATACTCACGATTGGTTATCGCACAATATTGACTTGATGGTAGGAGACTTGCCTATGTGATGGGGCGGTGAATGAGTTGAAAGGAAATCTACTTAGTGCACGATTCAGAGATAGGATATTTCACTTTTGGCGGAGGAAAAGCAATTGGCCTATGAATGTCCAGATTTGGGGTGATGAAGTAACGAGACTTGGTAAATTCGAGCGTGGTGGAATTTTTATCTGCGATGTAGTGTCGTCGTCCTCGATTGTATGTGTTAAGTTCGCCAGTGTTATGGTCTTCTGCAATTCGCCCTTGGGGTAGGATATTGTGAAGTAATATTGGAAAAAAGACTGTTGGATATCGCAGGGTACGGTGGTTCAGGATTGAATCGGTGTTTCTAATGTGGACGGCTCGAGAAAGATGATCTCCGGAAAGGTTTAAAGTTAGTAGCGAATTGTGGGTTCAAGTGCTACGAAGATAGATTTTATTAAGGCAACAACTGAGCAGCAAAGGATGAGGAAAGACATGTGGGGAGTGTCAAGCGGTGGTTAAAATTTTTAGAAGGCCAGGTATAAGAAGCAAAGGTCGAGTGGTCGATTAGAGGGGTGGGTTCCACCAAAGTGGGAGAGTGGTGGATTTGCATATGGGCTTTGTGCTAGGATGACTACGCACCTTAAGGAGAGTTTGGAATGACTTGGGAATTTTAGTGATTGATGATTGGGGTCTACAGATCTAGTTTGAAGTATGGGCTATCATGCGACAGGAGATCTGATATAACGGCAAGGAGCTACTTTAAGTGAAGGAGGATACAACATAACTTTGAATTGGAAGGATGTTGGTGCACATTTAATTGATGTCCACGAGGGGTGAATGGACTTGTGCAGCTAGAGAGTGAGCTCGGATTCAGGATTTATGCCTTGTATAGAGGCGGGTTTCAAGGGAAGTGATTCTGCCGGGTGCTTCGTCGAGAGGGTATTCATATGCTAGAAGATTCATGGAGTCATTATTATTCTAAGGCAATCAAGAATTAATTTGGAAGAAGATAGATTAGTTAGCCATAGTTGAATTGGCATATTGGTGGTAGTGATCATCTCCTTCAACGTGATCAAGTTATGCAAGTGATTCGTAACTGCGCGTGGGAGGCTTATCGACCGCCGTAATTGAGGTTATTCAGAAGTATTCCACTGTTATGGCCTGTCATGTGTAGGCGGATCCCGGAAGGGTCTTGGTGGCTTAGACGACTACTTAGAGATTTGCATATTCCACGGTTATGAGAATTCACCTGTGTGTTGCTATGGTTCTCCTGAAGTGAGTTAAGTGAAAAGTTTTATATGATGAAGTGTTAATCTATCAGTGGTTACAGAGCTATGATGAAAATCGTGTTCTATTGTATATTGGCATGTTGGTGCAGTGTGTGGTATGGAATTTGAAGTGAGGATCAAGGTTGCAGTTCGGTGTTGACAAGGATGTCTCGAGCTCGGATGAGCAGTAAAGGAGTTTTGGCGTTTAAAGTAAGTGGGTATCGTCTTCAGCGTCACCTGAGATCGGTGTTTTGTGAAAAAGGCCTTGCATCCTGGTTATGGATTCTTGAACACTTCTCAGCATTAGTGCGGCTGGTGGTGTGGATACGCATATTTGTTGTCTGTTACGGAAGGTCGTGGGAGCGTGCCCCACAGGAAGATTGTATAAGTGTGGCATGTAGTCACTTGATTGATTGAAGATTTAAACCAAGTATGAAGACGGTGGTGATATCATTAAATTTGAGAATCTATGCTTGGAGGGCACTCGACTTATTGGGGTGTGGACCGTGGAGGATTGCCCCGGTTATGATGATAGTTCTCGTGTGTTATGAGAAAAAGGGGGTTATTATGGAGCTTCGAAAGGTTATTAGCCTAGTTCAGTGTGATCAGATTCAGCTTGAGGTCTGTGGATGGATCTAAATGTGAATATGGGCTCTATATCAGGCTAGATGTGTTCATTTCAACAATGCGCTCCTTTGGAGAAGTAGTCGGGTTACTATTTCGTCGTCAGCTCTTTCACGTAATGATATATTGCACCGTATGAGTTGTGAGACGACTTGATGGATTTCTTATGTGTTGAGGTTCCGCGTAGAGATGATGTTATATGAGCAGGATGGCTCTCGAGATTCAGATCGTCTATCGCACCTCAGTTGTGTTTGAGTTTTGTAGCCTAGGGCACTATATGTCTCCCCAGGGATGGTATTATGAACTAGAGTGCTTGTGACCGATATTCGGAATTTTGTTATAATGAGTAGTTTAGCTCGATATATATTTCCTTATGTGAATTCTATGTGTGGATCGGGTGGCACGCCGCCATGGGTATGTTATTGGATCGGGTTGCACGCCGCAATAGTATGATATTGAGTACAGTTTTCTATATGCTATTTTTGTATGCCTTGCTTCCTATTTTCTAAGGAAAGTTCATATTAGTGCGTGAGTTGAGTAGTTCCTTCTAGAGTTCGTTTTCCTTTTGTCGCGATCGAGTTCATAGCCTATTGGCACATTGTGGCATTATATGAGACTTTTGATCATGTCCGGGGTGGCTTATTGCCTGAGCTGTTCGTATTGGATAAGACGAGATCATTGGATTTAGAATTAGTGCAAACTGATTATGTGAAGTATATTAAGGAGCTAAGACCATTATTTGGTTCAGAATGAGGTGATGGTTCTTATCAGTAGTATAGATCCAATGGTTTGTTGATTCGGCAGTTGGGTATGAATTTCTACACACCTCTCCCGTCTTGGCGATATGGTAAGAGTTAGAGCAAGACCTATGTAGGTCATGAGGTGCAATGGGAGCATCAGATTCGTGGGATTTCGACTAATTTGATCAGAGAATGTTATTGTGGTCCTGTGAGTAAAGTGGTGCAAGGTGTGAATTCAGCTAAGGTATGCAGTCATGTTTTGGCGCTGCGGGTAGTTATTGATACGGTGAGCGTATGTTGGGACAGGC
>NW_017682989.1:0-9059 GCF_001879085.1 Nicotiana attenuata | reverse complement strand
GGATTTAGTAAATTACATCAATAAAAAGTAAACTTATACTATAGAGAGCCCGAAGCAGGCCCAAAATAAACCTGGGAGTACCAGGCCTTTCGAGTAGTCTCAAATGCCCAAAAATCTCATAGCCAACAAGTGTCCAGGTGTGTCAGAGTCCCCTAAGGACCTCATGGATCTCGGGCAGTGCTCACACCAAGACCTTTCTCAAATGGGGATTGATCATAAGGATCCCTAAGTAGTACACATACCAGAGGGGCAGAACTTAATAATCTAAGAGTAAAGTGAGAGTGCTTGACACAATTTGAAAGATTTAGTGAAAATAGTATAGAGATGACTCCAAGAGTGAAGGTTTTCTGAAATAGAAACTAGTTTGGTAGTGAAAAATAGTTTGAGAAGAGTACCAAAACATTTTTTGAAAAAACAGCAAACAATCAATTGGTCATAAAACATCCAGATTCAGAAACACTCAACAAACAGATCTCACACTGGGATAAAGGGATTGTGGACACATAAGAGTCACATTGGGAGGTACATGGATAGGGTATAGAGGAATCAGAAAACAACTACATAAAACACTTAGGGTCTTAGAGACTTAGCAGGTTAGTCATGGACAGAAAATAGTTAAGACATAGATCACAGATGTAATATAGAAAGCAGGACAAGTCTTGAACAGGTTAAATATACAGGCAGGGTCAATCACATACATCAAATAACCAACATGATCACATAGTTAAGGGATTTAACAGATATTCACAAATAGGCTGGTTAAGTATCAGATAACTAGGTGAAGTGTAGACGTGCTAATCATACATTGAACAAGACAGAATTTAGACATGCTAAGCAAAGAAGTAAATTGGAAGACAAGTTGAATTCATAGTCAATGAACTAGTGCAGGAATGAAACACATGGGGTTTAGGTTTCAAAATTTAACTAGAGACATACCAGTTAAAGAACAGAATGCAGAATATAAAGCAGGTGTAGTTCCAATATCTAGCCTTGGCTTTCAGCCGGCTAGACCAAGAGTTATCACAAGTAGCAGAGAAAGAAAAAGAGTTTGAGTGTGAGTGTGAGTGTGTGTTCTTTTAACTTGTGTTCGTGTGTTAAGAAGTAAAACAGAGGAGTTTATATAGTAGTTCAAGAGTAGGGAAAATAAGGTAAAGGAATCAATAGTCAGCAATTAAGGGATCACAGAATCGATCACACAAAGAGGTTCAGCACAGTCTTCCCTTAATTAAGGGCAATTAGCCAACAGTAATGACAGGGACTAATTAAAGCAAGAGGTTCAAATCAGGCTAAATAAAGAGTAAAGAATCAGAGGTCTAATTAAGGAAAGGAGTTCAAATTAAACCAAATAAAGTACTTCAGAATAAAATAATCTGGGGTTTAATTAAGGGAAGAATCTTGTAAAGGAATCAGTAAATATACAACAATCAAATAAGGCAAGAACAACTAATTAGGGTCGTAATCGTAGAAACAGGCAAGACTGAGGAGTACAGATTCTTAACAGAACAAATCAATCAACCAGATTAACAATAATTCTGGAAAGAATATATCGATTCCCATAAATAAAGTAGACTAAGTAAAACTTTATAAACACAGAGAAGTTAACCGGAAATTGATTCGAAAACCCTAATAGAGATTAGTTAGGGAAAAAATCACAGAGCAATGCATTTGACAAAGGAAAATCGTGTAGGTCAAAGATACAGAGTGAATCAATACAATTGGTAACATTAAAAACTCAGAATCGAAACAAGAAATCAAAAGATCAGAGTTTCACATAAATCGATTACGGTTTAAGTAACCTTTGCGTAAATCAGTCAAGAACACTAAAGGATAATTGATTAAACATTTAAAAATCAGAAAGACCTTGAGAAAATGACTTATAATAAACCCTAATTTAGAAAAAAATGGGAAATCAGTTGAAAACTAGAAAACATTCAAGGAAAACATGTGAAATATGTTCGATTCATCTCAGATCTGTACAGATCTGAGAAGATCGGAGACCAAAAATTAGGGTTTTTAGAAAGTGCAACAGAGAAGAGAACATAGGCTTAGAAAACCATGGATTCGTAGCAAAATAAGAAAGGTTTCTTACTCATGGTCGAGCAAACGACCTGAAACAGGCAAAGAAATCAAAGGTGCAAACCAGACCGCCTATGTCCCTTGATATCTTTTCAAGGATCTAGGAAACTGATGAAACATAGCAAGTAGGAGGCCAGTATAGGCCTGAGATGACAAAGAAACATCATAGAACGGAGGGCTAAGCTGGTGACGGTGCCTGAGGATTAGGGTTTAGGTCTCAGAGAGAACGGAGAAGAGAGGATTCGAGGGCGGCTGTATGGAGAAAATAATTTAGGGTTAGGGGTCATTTGAAATAAAAAAGTAAAGGAGAAACGATGGCCATTGATCTCTGTGATCAACGGCCAGGATTAGAGGTGTTTGGGGCCGGGTAAAGGTCTCTAGGTTTGGGCTGGGGTGGATTTGGGCCTGGGGTGAATTGAGTTGATATTATTAAAGGGGTCTGGACTGGTATTAAAAGGGTTAGGCCCGAAAAAATTAGAGAAATTAAAAGGCTATTTGTTAAATACCCAAGTAATTGAATAAAAATCATTTTATAAAATAATTAACAATGAAAAAAAATAATTTTCATGCATAGAAGTGCTTCAAAGTAATTAGTCAATATTTGAAAAATATAAGGGACCAATTTCTGGTAAAGTCATGCAGTGATGTGTATGTGGGTTATAATTGTAAAATCAATGTAATTATAACTAAATGGTGTAGATCTGGCCATTTGTGAAATAAATGGAACTTAATATGGCTATAAATAGCAAAATTAAATCAATGAAATGTTATAGAGCCATTTGTGATGCAATTTTATAAACATTTATATAAATAAAATACTAGAATAAATTAAATTAAAATTATGGAAACTATGAAAAATGTCCATTGATGCTAATGCATAGTTTTGAAGGTATATATGCATTTTAAAATATTATAGGGAAAAATTGGGTATCAACAGCTACGCCTCTTTACCCGGGAAGGATGAAAGAGTTTTCGAGAAAAGAAATGATGGCCAATTTTGATCGAATGGGATATTTTGAAAGATAGAGGCCGGACTCAGCTCTTTGAGCTGCCTACATATCCATGGTTTTACAGGAATCAGGCCATGTGTAGTTCCGGATCCACCAGTGAATGAAGCCGATGGAGTTGTCATAGGAATGGTTGCCAATTTCAGCAAAGGTTCTTTTGTGAAGGGTAGTGTCGGATGGAGTTATGATTATGGGTCTAGAGTGTATCGGATGTATTATAGGACAGATAGCTGGATATCACGAGGTAAGATGGGTAGGTGATGATAATCGGTTATGAACGGCGAAATGAAAATGGTATGAACGGAAACCGGAGCGAATGGTTGCTCCCGTTTGAAAAACGGTTACCTCCGCGATCACCTGCAAACTCAAAATATGATACATGCAAGTACGTAGATTACTGCGAAAATTTAAACGTGATGCAAATTCCTTTTGGACCATGAAAGATTGTCTTTGGACGGTGCAGATGACGTCTTTAGACCATGATGTCCTGGGCCATGAATTGTGAGATAAGAGATTCGCAGGCCATGAAATGATGTTCACGGGCCATGAAAATGGTGCCTCCGAACCGTGACGCCTTTGAACAATGATGTGCAAATTTGAGAGATCCTCAGGCCATGGCATAGTGTCTTCCGGCTATGAGGATGATGCTCTTTAGACAATGACGCCTTTGGACAAATTAGCGTTATTTCAGCCCATGAGATGCAATAATATGATGCTAAAATTAACAAGACAAGGCTTAGTCTTGTGAGATTGAGGGCAGAGCTTAGCCTTATGCAAATATGGAGGCAGGGCCTAGCCTCATGCAAGGTTTGGGGACGGGGTTTAGTCCCATGCAAATGGAAGGCAGAGCTTAGCCTTATGCAAATATGGAGACAGGGCTTAGCCTCATGCAAGAGGGGAGACAGAGATTAGTCTCATGCAGGATGCGGGACATGGCTTAGTCCCATGCAGAATGGAAGGCAGAGCTTAGCCTTATGCAAATATAGAGGCAGGGCTTAGCCTCATGCAGGGTTTGGGACAGGGCTTAGTCCCATGCAAATGGAAGGCAGAGCTTAGCTTTATGCAAATATGGATGCAGGGATTAACCTCATGCAAATATGGAGGCAGGGATTGGCCTCATGCAGGGTTTGGGACAGGGCTTAGTCCCATGCAAATGGAAGGCAGTGCTTAGCCTTATGCGAATATAGAGGCAGGGATTAGCCTCATGCAAGATGCGGGACAGGGCTTAGTCCCATGTGAAGAACAAATAGCAAATAAGGGTAGAATGCTTCTTAGCTGGGGATATGTTCAGTGTCTGGTGGCCCGTTTGATAGTGATTTGGCTTCATGTATATATTTGCGAATGCTATCGCTACGTCAGATGTGCCTGCGCTCAAAGAAAAATTGTAAGTTTCGTAAGGGGAGGTTGGTTCGTGCCTTTGTCTGCTGGCCTTGCTATGCTCCGTTCTGGAGGCCTCATTTGAGTTTCCCTGGGTAACACCTGACTGTTACGGAAATAGAGTTTTCGAAGATATGCAATTATTGATAAAATAGAGTCATTTTAAAACATATTAAAATATTAAGTAATTTTAGATGGACTAGTGACTGTAACACATTTCAGAGACATTGCAGCTTTCTTATGTTAGAATTTTGAGGGTCCTCCTCAAAATTCTACCCCAGTTTGGTAGATGATCCTTCGACCGTTTGCGAGTAACGAAACTTGTTGAACCTTCTTCGGAATTTTGATAACCCTTCTCAAAATTCTACCCCAGTTTCTTAACCGATTTCTGATTGTCTGGTATATGTTGGCGTCGGCTGGACCTGCTCCGGAATTTTGAGGGTCCGCCTCAAAATTCTGCCCCAGTTTCTGATCTTGGGGGGAAATGGAAATTTTATTATGATATGACCGAACCCACAGGGCTGCCTACGTATCCCCTCTTAAACGGGAATCAGGTCAAGCATAGTTCAATTACATCATGTGAATGTGAAACATCTAAGCATAATATCTTTTAACCGCATCTGATTTGATTGGTTTTGGCCAAATTTCTCCGTCCATTTCTGCAAGTATGAGTGCCCCTCCTGTTAGCACCCTGTGAACCATGTAAGGACCTTGCCAGTTGGGAGAGAATTTCCCTTTGGCTTCATCGTGATGTGGTAAGATCTTCTTCAGGACCAGCTGTCCTGGTGCAAATTGCCTTGGTTTGACCCTTTTGTTGAAAGCTCTGGACATTCTGTTATGATAAAGCTGACCGTGACATACCGCGTTCATTCTTTTTCCATCTATAAGGGCCAATTGTTCGTAGCGGCTTCTTATCCATTCTGCATCGCTGAGTTCGGCTTCCTGTATGACCCTTAAAGAAGGAACCTCTACCTCGGCTAGGATGACAGCTTCGGTACCATAAACCAGCTTGTAGGGGATTGCCCCGGTTGATATGCGAACTGTAGTGCGGTATCCCAACAAAGAAAAGGGTAGCTTCTCGTTCCATTGTTTGTGGTTTTCTACCATCTTCCTTAGTATCTTCTTGATGTTTTTGTTGGCGGCTTCTACGGCTCCATTCATCTGAGGTCTGTACGCTGTGGAGTTCTTGTGCTTAATTTTGAAAGTTTCACACATGGCTTTCATCAGATCACTGTTGAGATTGGCGGCATTATCAGTGATAATGGACTCGGGAACTCCGAATCGGCAAACAATACGATCCTTGACAAAGTCTACGACGACTTTCTTGGTTACAGCTTTGTAGGATGCAGCCTCTACCCATTTCTGAAGTACTCAATGGCTACTAGAATAAACTTGTGACCATTTGAAGCGGTGGGCTCGATAGGGCCGATGACATCCATTCCCCAGGCGGCGAATGGCCAAGGTGAGCTTGTTGCATTGAGCTCATTTGGTGGCACTTTTATCATATCGGCATGCACTTGACATTGGTAGCATTTGCGGACATACTGGACGCAATCTGTCTCCATGATCATCCAAAAGTAACCAGCCCTAAGTATCTTCTTGGCCAGGACAAAACCATTCATATGCGGGCCGCAGATCTTTGCATGTATTTCCTCAAGGAGTTTAGAAGCCTTTTTTGCGTCGACACATCTTAGCAATCCTAAATCAGGAGTTCTTCTGTACAAGTTTCCTCCGCTGTGGAAAAAGTGATTGGACAATCTTCGGAGTGTGCATTTTTGAGTGTGGTTTGCATGCTCCAGGTATTCTCCTTTCACCAAATACTCCTTGATGTCATGGAACCAAGGTTTTTCATCCGTCTCTTCCTCGACGTGGGCACAGTAAGCCGGTTGATTATGGATTCTCACTGGGATGGGATCAATGAAATTCTTATCCGGATGCTGTATCATGGATGACAAAGTGGTTAAAGCATCGGCAAACTCGTTCTGAATTCTGAGAACATGCCGAAACTCTATCTTCGTGAACCTTTTCCTCAATTCCTGCACTTGGTGCAGATATGGCAATATCTTGGAATTCTTGGTGGCCCACTCTCTGTGTACCTGGTGCACAAGCAAATCTGAATCACCAATTACCAGCAACTCCTGAATATTCATGTCGATTGCCATGTTGAGCCCTAGTATGCAGGCTTCATACTCTGCCATGTTGTTGGTGCAGGGAAATCTGAGTTTAGCAGATACCGGATAATGTTGACCTGTTTCTGATACCAAAATCTCTCCAATGCCCACTCCTTTGAAATTTGCAGCTCCGTCGAAGAACATCCTCCAACCATCGAATGGTTCGGTAATGTCCTCTCTTACGAATGACACCTCTTTATCAGGAAAATACATTTTAGGGGTTCGTACTCTCCTCCCACCGGATTTTTAGCAAGATGGTCTGCCAATGCTTGTCCTTTGACTGCCTTTTGAGTTACGTAGACGATATCGAACTCACTCAGCAGTATCTGCCACTTGGCTAACTTCCCAGTTGGCATGGGTTTTTGAAATATGTACTTCAGAGGGTCCATCCAAGATATAAGGTATGTGGTATAGGCACAGAAGTAATGCCTCAACTTCTGGGCCGTCCAGGTCAAAGCACAGCAGGTGCGTTCCAACAGAGAGTATCGTGCTTCATAAGGTGTGAATTTCTTACTTAGGTAGTATATGGCTTGCTCCTTTCTCCCTGTCTCATCATGTTGTCCCAGGACGCATCCGAAGGCTCCATCTAATACAGATAGATAGAGCAGTAAAGGTCTGCCTGGCTCTGGCGGGACCAAGACCGGTGGTGTGGACTGGTACTCCTTGATTTTGTCGAAAGCTTTCTGACAATCCTCGGTCCAACTTGTTTCGGCATCTTTCCTCAGGATTTTGAAGATGGGTTCACATATAACCGTGGACTGTGCTATGAAGCGACTGATATAGTTGAGACGTTCTAGGAAGCTCATCACGTCCTTTTTGCTCCTAGGCGGCAGTAACTCCTGAATAGCCTTCACTTTAGACGGGTCTAGCTCGATCCCTTGACGACTGACAATGAATCCCAGTAATTTTCCCGCGGGAGCCCCGAATGCACACTTTGCGGGGTTCAGTTTTAAGTTATACCTCCTTAACCTATCAAAAAACTTTCTCAAGTCTGTTATGTGATCTGCGGCCCTCTTGGATTTGATAATGACGTCGTCCACATACACCTCTATTTCTTTGTGTATCGTATCATGGAAGATGGTTATCATGGCTCTCATGTAAGTAGCCCCAGCATTCTTTAGTCCAAATGGCATCATCTTGTAGCAGTATACCCCCCATGGCGTAATAAAAGTTGTTTTCTCTGCGTCTTCTTCATACATCCAGATCTGGTGATAACCCGTGAAGCAATCTACAAAGGATTGGAGTTCATTCTATGTGCAATTGTCGATCAGGATGGGTATATTTTGCAGTGGAAAGTCGTCCTTGGGACTTGCTCTGTTTAAGTCTCGATAGTCAACACATACTCTGATTTTCCCATCTTTCTTCGAAACTAGCACAATATTGGCTAACCAGGTTGGGTACTCAACCACCCTGAGGACTTTGGCTTTGATTTGCTTAGTAACTTCCTCCTTGATTTTCAGGCTCATATCTGGTTTCAATTTTCTGAGTTTTTGCTTCACTGGCAGGCACATAGGATTAGTAGGCAACTTGTGAGCCACTATGGATGTACTCAAACCGGTCATGTCATCATATGACCATGCGAAGATGTCCTCATATTCCTTTAAGAAACGAATGTACTCTTCTTTCTCTGTTGGTGATAAGTGAATGTTGATGCGAGTCTCCTTGACGGTACCGGTGTCCCCCAAGTTCACCGCTTCAGTTTCGTCCAGCTTGGACTTAGGCTTATTCTCAAAGTTTTCGACCTCCCTGACAACATCCTCGGGTATTTCATCTTCTTCATCCGAATCACTATCCTCATATTGCGTTGCCTCGTTACATGTCACAGTCACCGGTTCATCAGGCAAAGTAATAATAACGCTGTAGAAAGAAAAAGTATGGAAGATAATAATGAATAATAAAGAGCAATGCATTTGACTAAAACTTAAAACATCCAAACAAGTATGGCTCGATGAATCGAGCATTTATTTTGAAACAAGTGAGTCTCTAAAACAAAATTACTGAAAATCTTAGATTCCTAGAATGGCTATGGAAATAATATCTGCCAAGCTACCTAGGGACTCGGCGGGCCCGGGATGGTGTGGCCGTCCAGTTCCTGAGAATAGCTCCCGTCTCCACAGTCTGAATAGTGAGGCCTTCTTCCTCCTCCTCCTCAATTATTGCACTGCAGTCCATGTCTTCATCCACCAAGAACAGATTCCTCAGCCCAGCTAATGCTTCTTCTTCTGCAGTTCCCCATATTGTATCAGCTTGGTGAAAAGCTTGATCCAGATATGGCAATGGTTGCTCGAGAGGGTAATAAGGTCCACGCCATAGAGGTGACCAATCATTATACTCTTGCCATGTGTACTGGTATCCGAGCCCGAAGGTAGTACCATGACTCTTCAGCTGTATCGGTTTGGTAATCCTTGGAGATTCTTCCCAAGCCCTT
>NW_017682988.1:0-9060 GCF_001879085.1 Nicotiana attenuata | reverse complement strand
ATCATCATCTTTCATTTCAAACTTCTTAAACTTCAAATTTTAGATATTTAGGTCCGAAACACGTCAAATGACGTCCGATTTCGACCAAACTTTACAGAGAGCGCTTAACACATATTTAAGACTTGTACCGGACGTCGGAACCAAAATACGAGCCCGATACCTAGTCTTTTAATCAATTTTCATTCCCATTTTCCTTAATAATTTCAGAAAAACAATTTCACAGAAAAATTCATTTCTCGGGCTCTCGACCTTGAAATTCGACTCCGGGCATATGCCCGAGTCTCATATTTTTCTACGGACCCTCCGGGACCGCCAAATCACGGGTCCGGGTCCGTTTACCAAAAATGTTGACCAAAGTCAACTTTAGCAATATTAATATCAAAAATTCTTCAAATTTTACACAAAGTTCACATATTTCAACATAAAAGCTTTCCGGCTTCGCGCCCGGACTGCGCACGCAAATCGAGGCAACTAATAGCGAGGTTTTCAAGGCCTCGAAAGCACGGAAATAGGAAGAAATCCAGTGATGACCCTTTGGGTCGTCACATTCTCCACCTCTAAAACAACCGTTCGTCCTCGAACGGACAAAAGAAAGAAGTACCTGAGTCAGGGAATAGGTGAGGATAACAGCTCCGCATATCAGACTCAGACTCCCAGGTCGATGCCTCAGGAGGCTGACCTCTCCACTGAACACGTACTGATGGAAAACTCTTCGACCTCAACTGTCGAACCTGCCGGTCTAGAATGGCTACCGGCTCCTCCTCGTAAGACAGATCCTTGTCCAACTGGACAGTGCTGAAATCTAACACGTGGGCTGGATCGCCGTGATACCTCCGAAGCATGGACACATGAAACACTGGATGCACGGCTGACAAGCTGGGCGGCAAGGCAAGTCTGTAAGCCACCTCTCCCACACGATCGAGAATCTCAAATGGGCCAATGAACCTAGGGCTAAGCTTGCCCTTCTTCCCAAATCTCATCACGCCCTTCATAGGCGACACTCGGAGCAAGACCCGCTCACCAACCATGAAAGCTACATCTCGAACCTTACGATCCGCATAACTCTTTTGCCGCGACTGAGCCGAACGAAGCCTGTCCTGAATGATCTTGACCTTATCCAAGGCCTCCTGAACTAAATCTGTACCCAATAACCGAGCCTCCCCCGGCTCAAACCATCCGACTGGAGACCGACATCGCCTACCATACAACGCCTCATATGGAGCCATCTGAATGCTGGACTGGTAGCTGTTGTTGTAGGCGAACTCTGCTAAAGGCAAAAACTGGTCCCACGAGCCTCCGAAATCAATGACACAGGCTCGGAGCATATCCTCCAATATCTGAATAGTCCTCTCGGACTGGCCGTCCGTCTGAGGATGGAACGCTGTGCTCAACTGAACCTGGGTGCCCAACTCCTGCTGAACTGCCCTCCAGAAGCGCGAGGTAAACTGCGTACCCCGATCCGAAATAATAGATACCGGCACCCCATGAAGGCGAACAATCTCTCGGATGTAGATCTCAGCTAACCTCTCCGATGAATAGGTGGCTGCAACAGGAATAAAATGCGCTGACTTGGTCAGCCTATCAACAATGACCCAAATAGCATCAAACTTCTTCCGAGTCATCGGAAGTCCAGTAACGAAATCCATGGTAATCCTCTCCCACTTCCACTCGGGAAGCTCAATCCTCTGAAACAAACCACCAGGCCTCTGATGCTCATACTTAACCTGCTGACAGTTCAAACATCGAGCCACATATGCAACAATATCTTTCTTCATCCTACGCCACCAATAATGCTGCCGCAAGTCCTGATACATCTTCGCGGCGCCCGGGTGAATAGAATACCGAGAACTATGGGCCTCCGCTAAGATCAACTCTCGAATCCCATCGACATTGGGCACACAAACTCGCCCCTGCAATCTCAAAACACCATCATCATCTAAGGTCACCTTCGTGGCACCTCCACGCTGCACCGTGTCTCTCAGGACACACAAATGGGGATCATCAAACTGCCGATCACGGATACGCTCCAATAATGAAGAACGAGCGACCGTACAAGCTAACACTCTGCTAGGCTCAGAAATGTCCAACCTCACAAATCGATTGGCCAGGGCCTGAATATCCAAAGCAAGCGGTCTCTGGCTGACCGGAACATAAGCAAGACTACCCATGCTGGCGGACTTCCTACTCAATGCATCGGCCACCACATTGGCTCTCCCCGGGTGGTACAAAATAGTAACATCATAATCCTTCAATAGCTCCAACCACCTCCTCTGCCTCAAGTTCAACTCCTTCTGCTTGAACAAGTATTGCAGACTCTTGTGATCCGTGTACACCTCACACGTCACACCATATAGGTAATGCCTCCAAATCTTCAAAGCATGAACAATGGCTGCCAACTCGAGATCATGAACAGGATAATTCTTCTCGTGGATCTTCAACTGCCTCGAAGCATAAGCAATGACTCTGCCATCCTGCATCAATACAGCACCAAGCCCAATACGGGAAGCATCACAATAAACTGTATAGGGCCCTGAACCTGAGGGCAAAACCAATACCGGTGCCGTAGTCAGAGCTGTCTTGAGCTTCTGAAAGCTCGCCTCACACTCATCCGACCATCTGAACTGGGCACCCTTCTGGGTCAATCTAGTCATCGGGGCTTCAATAAATGAAAACCCCTCCATGAACCGGCGGTAGTAACCTGCTAACCCTAAGAAACTCCGAATCTCTATAGCTGATGCTGGTTGAGGCCAATTCTTGACTGCCTCAATCTTCTTCGGGTCCACCTGAATACCTTCTGCTGATACAACATGACCCAGAAATGCAACTGAACTTAACCAGAACTCGCACTTCGACAACTTCGCATACAACTGACTATCTTTCAGAGTCTGAAGAACCACTCTGAGGTGCTGCTCGTGCTCCTCCTGGCTGCGGGAGTACACCAGAATATCATCAATAAAGACTATCACGAACATGTCCAAATATGGTTTGAACACTCGGTTCATCAACTCCATGAATGCTGCTGGGGCATAGGTCAACCCAAACGACATGACCAGGAGCTCATAATGCCCGTACCGAGTGCGGAATGCTGTCTTAGGGACATCGGATGCCCTAATCCTCAGCTGATGGTAACCAGATCTCAAGTCTATCTTTGAAAACACTTTTGCATCCTGAAGCTGGTCAAACAAATCATCAATCCTCGGCAATGGATACTTGTTCTTTATCGTCACCTTGTTCAATTGCCGGTAATCAATGCACATCCTCATCGATCCATCCTTTTTCTTCACAAATAACACTGACGCACCCCAAGGAGAAACACTAGGCCTGATGAAACCCTTCTCTAGCAAATCTTGCAGCTGGTCCTTAACTCCTTCAACTCTGGCGGGGCCATGCGATACGGCGAAATAGAAATGGGTTGTGTGCCTGGGGCCAGGTCAATACAGAAATCAATATCCCTGTCGGGCGGCATACCCGGCAGGTCTGAAGGAAAAACCTCCGGGAACTCCCGAACAATAGGAACAGAATCAATAGAAGGAACCTCTGAGCTGGAATCGCGTACATACGCCAGATACGCTAGACACCCCTTCTCGACCATGTGTCGAGCCTTCACATATGAGATAACACTGCGAGTGGCATGACCTGGGGTCCCTCTCCACTCCAATCGGGGTAAATCTGGCAAAGCCAAGGTCACAGTCTTGACGTGACAATCCAAGATGGCATGATACGGGGACAACCAATCCATCCCTAATATGACGTCGAAATCCACCATATCTAAGAGCAATAAATCAACACAGGTCTCAAGACCCTCAAATACTACCACACAGGAACGATGAACTCGATCGACCACTATAGAATCACCCACCGGTGTAGATACATAAACAGGAATACCCAAAGCATCACTAGGCATAGACAGGTAGGGTGCAAAATAGGACGACACATATGAATACGTAGACCCAGGTTCAAATAGCACTGAAGCATCCCTATCACAGACCAGAATAGTACCTGTAATAACAGCATCTGAAGACTCAGCCTCTGGCCTGGCTGGAAGAGCATAACACCGAGGCTGGGCCCCACCTCCCTGAACCGTATCTCTGGGACGATCGGCTGCTGGCTGGCCTCTACCTCTGGCGGTCCGAGCTCCACCTCTATGATCTCTACCTCCACCTCTATGGCCTCTACCCCCGCCTCTAGCTGGCTGGGCGGCCTGTGGATCACCTGATGTCTGAATCATAGGTCGAGGACCCTGCTGCTGAGAGCTGTCGGAAGCTCGAGGGCAATACCTGGCAATATGTCTCGTGTCGCCACACGTGTAACAAGCCCTCGGCTGCTGGGAATAACGGAGTGGTGGTGCGCTAATAGGTGCTGATGAAGAACTGAAAAGCTGCTGATCAGAAGACTGCGGCTGAGAACCACTACCACCTGAAGTACCATGTGAGACCTGTAGGGCTGACTGAAAGGGCCTCGGAGGATGGCCTCTAATAAGAATCCTGTCACGACCCAAACCGATGGGCCGCGACGGGCGCCCGATACCCTACTCAACCGAGTACCAACGTAACATATCTTTCTTATTACATTATCATAAACACATGACATACGGGCCTAATAGGCCAACATGATCCTTTATAAGCTCAAAACATAGGTCGACAAGGCCGTACAAGTATCCATACACCTGACATCTGTCTACAAGCCTCTAAGAGTACATAAAATCATAAAGGTTGGGACAGGGCCCCGCTATACCAATCAATACATATCCAAAGCATACTGACCAAATAGGCAACTCCGGAGCAAGTGGAGTGCACCAACACCTTCGCTGAGCTGATAGCCTAATAAGAGGAATGTCAACCTGTCTATCGGGACCTGCGGGCATGAAATGCAGCGTCCCCAGGCAAAAGAGACGTCAGTACGAATAAAGTACTGAGTATGTAAGACAGGAAAGCATAAATAAGAACAGTAATGTAAAGAGAGATAGAGGAGCTACAACCTGTAACATCTGAGTACCACTGGGGACTACTGACATGAAATGCATAATACATATATATACATAAACTTTTAAAAGCATTCGCGTCTGTGGGCATCATCATCATCATATCGTACCCGGCCTCAAAGAGGACTCGGTAAAAACGTACCCGGCCATCATAAGGCTCGGTAGAATCATACCCGGCCACGTGGAGCTCGGTAAAACCCAACTGATTAGTGGTTGCATAATAGGTGCCGTACCCGGCCGACTATAGCGCGGCTCGGTAGAGTAAAATAGATACATATATATAATGCATGCTCGACTTATGGAATCACGTTCTAAACCTTTCGGAGTGACGTAAGGTCGTTACACCTTCGATTAACATTATGGACATCATACCATCAATATGAACTTCACTAGGACTCAACGATCATACATACTTTCTTAGAATAAATTTGTACGGAAAGAACAACATGGACAACCTTAGTTGCTAGGAGTAGATTTATTATGAAATAGCGTATTCATTTCATATTAGATCATGCCAAAAGAAAGAAGGAAGTGCCTTAACATACCTGGAGATACGAGCAGGTTTCCAAATACTAAACTCCCGTAAAACAAAAATGAGACGCTGAGGATTCCCGAGTAGTAGGAAAGAGGCACGTCCTTGAGTTGGAAGAACTCACTGACTAATTCGATACTCTCATAACCCTTCTTGGAAACAATTTATATTGCACCTCTGTAAATATTGCATGCATCGGCTTACGATTTTGCAAACCATATTTCATTTATCAATTTGCTCTTTCTTGCTTTGGTTTAATGGAAAGCAACCATCATTTTTTTCTCTCTTGGTATTACTCCACATGTAGTTATAATCATCAAGCAAATGCACCTTGTAGTGAGATCTAAGCTTATTAAAATAATAATAGGAAGGCTTGTTTTTGGCAACATACAGATTCCTCCATTTTAAATCATGCCACATATACTATAATATATGAGTCACACTTGTATTAAGGCAAAAATTTGCCACATACTTTTAATGACTCAAGAGTCATTCGTACAATATGTCCCTTGCTGCCACGTTTTGGACTTATATTTATCCAAATATTTGGATTAATTAGGTAATGTCCCGGTACCCGGTAATTATAAATTGCCCGCAAAATTGAGAATTATTCCCACTTACTTAAAATATTACTCACTTTTCACATACCTTATACACCTTACTAACATGGTCACATGGTACCTTTTATGGTACTAGTCCATAAATACCGGGTATTAACGTTCGGCCCGTATTATCCCAATATGCCAAACTTCAACGAAATTCATTTTCTTCGACTTGCTTCCCCTCTCGCCTTCACGAATTTACTAATCACTTGTGAAATAGCATAATCCTTATAATCCCTAAATAATCTTTTCCTTGGACTGATGTCAATTACTTTACGACAAATTCAACGTACATTACTGCAGCGTGCAACACTGTCGTAACTTATTACTGCGAAGTGTAACATCATCGTAATATATAACTGCAGAGGGTGACATCATCGTAATATATTACTGCAGAGCATAACATTGTCGTAATATAATACTGCGGGAAGTAATATTGGCGTAATATTGCGCCATATAAGGTAATTGGCGTCGCAAATCCTTCAAAGCACCCAGCATGACAATGGCTGCCAACTCGAGATCATGAACGGCCGGGGTAATTCAGTCTCATCAGTGGGATCTTATTCACACTTCAGCGCTCCGAAGCCATAAGCCAGTGACTCTGCCATCCCTGCATCAATACTGCACCAAGACTCCATACGGGAAGCATCACGACTAGACTGTATAAGGGCCCTGAACCTCGTGGCCGAAAACACTATCGGTGCCGTAGTCAGAGCGTGTCTTGAAGCTTCTGAAAGCTGCGACCGTGCACTACTCGTCTCCGGATCATCTGAACTGGGCTGCACCCTTCTGGTCAACATCTTGGCATCTACTGGGGCTGCAATTAATAAAACCCCTCCAACGCAACCGGCGGTAAGTTAACCCTAACCCAAGAAACTCCGAATCTCTGTAGCTGATCTGTCGACGGCCAAATCTTGACTGCCTCAATCTTACTTCGCGGGTCACCTGAATACTTGAGCTGATACACACATGACCCAGACTAAATGCAACTGAACTTAACCAGAACTCGCTACTTCGACAATCTTCGCATACACTGACTTATCTTTCAGAGTCCTGAAGAACCACTCTGAGGTGCTTGCTCGTGCTCCCTGCCTAGGCTGCGGGAGTACACCAGAATAATCATCAATAGAAAGACTATCACGAACATGTCCCAAATATGGTTTGAACACTCGTTCAATGATATCCATGTAATGCTGCTGTATGGGGCATAGGTCAACCCAAACGAATAGCCAGAGCAGCTCATAATGCCCGTACCGAGTGCGCGAATGCTGCTACTTAGGGACAGTCGGATGCGCCTACATTCCCTCAGCTGATGGAACCAGGGATTTCTCAAGTATATCTTTGAAAACACTTTGCATCCTAAGCGTCAAACAAATCAGTCAATCCCTCAGCAATGGGATATCTTTTCTGTTATCGTCACCTGTCAGACTTGTTCATTGCGGTAATCAATGCACATCCCAATCGATCCATCCTTTTTCTTCAACAATAACACTGACGCACCCCAAGGAAAACACTAGGCCTTGATGAAAGCCCCCCCATTCTCTAGCAATCTTCAGCTGGGTCCTTAAACTCCTTAACTCTGGCGGTGGCCAGCTATACGGCGAAATAAGAAACCTGGTTTGTTGTGCCTGGAGGCCAGGTACAATACAGAAATCAATATCCCTGTCGGGCGGGCATACCCGCAGGTCTGAAGGAAAAACCTCGGCGAACTCACCGCAAACAATAGGAACAGAATCAATAGAAGGAACTCTGAGTGGAATCGCGTACAATACTCCAGATTACGCTAGAACCCCCCCTTCTTTTCTCGACCATGTGTCGAGCCTTCACATATGAATAACACTGCGAGTGCATGACTGGGTCCCTCTCCACTCCAATCGGCGCAGTAAAATCTTGGCAAAGCCAAGGTCACAGTTCTTGAACGTGACAATTCCAGATGGCGATGATACGGGGACGAACCAATCCATTCCCTAATATGACGTGAAATCCACCATATTCTAAGAGCAATAAATCAACACAGGTTCAAAACCTCAAATACTACAAAAACAACAGAACGATGAACTCGATCGTAAGCCACTATGAATCACCGCACCCGGATGTAGTCTAAACAGGAATACCCAATAGCATCACTAGGCAATAGACAGGCGTAGGTGCAAAATAGACGGAACACATATAATACGTAAGAGCCACAGAGTTCAAAAGTATCGCACTGAAGCATCCCTATCACAGACCAGAAATAGTACTGTGATAAAACAGCATTCTGAAGACTCAGCCTCTGCCTGGCTTTGGAAGGAGCATAAAGCACAGAGGCTGGGCCACCACCTGCTGACAGTTCAAACACCGAGCCATATATGCAACAATATCTTTCTTCATCCTACGCCACCAATAAAGCTGCCGCAAGTCCTGATACATCTTCGCGGCGCCCGGGTGAATAGAATACCGAGATCTGTGGGCCTCCGCTAAGATCAACTCTCGAATCCCATCGACATTTGGCACACAAACTCATCCCTGCAATCTCAAAACACCATCATCATCTAAGGTCACCTTCGTGGCACCTCCACGCTGCACCGTGTCTCTCAGGACACACAAATGGGGATCATCAAACTGCCGATCACGAATACGCTCCAATAATGAAGAACGAGCGACCGTACAAGCTAGCACTCTGCTAGGCTCAGAAATGTCCAACCTCACAAATCGATTGGCCAGGGCCTGAATATCCAAAGCAAGTGGTCTCTAGCTGACCGGAACATAAGCAAGACTACCCATGCTGGCGGATTTCCTACTCAATGCATCGGCAACCACATTGGCTCTCCCCGGGTGGTACAAAATAGTAACATCATAATCCTTCAATAGCTCCAACCACCTCCTCTGCCTCAAGTTCAACTCCTTCTGCTTGAACAAGTATTGCAGACTCTTGTGATCCGTGTACACCTCACACGTCACACCAT
>NW_017682987.1:5741-9061 GCF_001879085.1 Nicotiana attenuata | reverse complement strand
TATTGGGCGTTTATTCTGTTGATTGTCATTCCTGGGTGTGCATTGGGTATTTTTGGAGTTGAAATTGATCCGGTTGCTGTGTTATTATTCCTTGTTGATTTGCTGAAATCACTCTTGGGTTATTGCTGTGGCTTTGCTGCGCTGTTGCTTGTTATTGGCTTGAACTGACCTCGCTTCTCTCATTTCTGTCCAATATTCAGGTACACATTTGTGTCTCTCAAATCATTTGAAGTGAAATGAAGTGCTGGCAAACCTTGCCTATTGAATTTCCTCTTTGTTTGCTTTAATTTGATGTCAAATAAAACTCCTAAGCATGTGTTGGATTACTGAATGTATAACTGACTACAAGTTTATCAATTCATTCTCTGGCATCTTATGGACTTTTGTATTAGGACTGGATTGTGTAATTTGAACTGCAGTAGCTTGATATGAACTTTTCTAATTATACTTTGGTAGTAGAATGTTAGTTAGCTTAGAAATCTCATGTTTGGTAATTAGTTGGATGGTTAAAGATGAAGTGACAACATTTGTTAGCCAATTCGATCTATGTATTCTGTGTAAACCTGTTAAACTAAATAATAACTCGGGCTGAAAATTAGTCATTGATTCTGATCAAGTTATATCTCACCTCTATGCTGTTTGGTTATAGGAGTAAAAAGGTTATTCAAAACAGGAAACAATTTCACCTTTAATTGAGTAGCTCATTTCGAAATGCATATGTTGTTTGAGTGTTAAACTAGTTGATAGATGAAATCAATTTGAAAGTAATCAGCATGTTGAATGTTAATAAAATCAATGCTATTTTATTTGTCTGTACCTTATTAGCACCTGAAAACTTAAATAAAAACCAGTAAACAAACATTGTTTCTCCCTGTCACAAGCCGTTGGGCTGTTTGTGTCAATGTTCACAGACGCACATTAGATCTAATACAATAGATTCATACATTGGTTTACCCCTATGATTTGGGGCCTTGGCACTCAAATAGACGGCCCATTTTCTAGTAGGATTATCCGGTTGTTCAATGACCTCAAGGATTCGGTATAGCTTAACAGACCTTATCCAGTTTGGATTGGAATTGAAGCCCAGCTATTTGTTCACAGGTCAAATTATTTGGCTCATTGATTTGAGGCCTGATTTAAGATGACTATATAGTTTAACATAATATAATCCATCTCATTTGTTAATTAGGGTATTTCCTTATCATTAGAGACAAGAGGTTGAGTAGAAAATCGTAGTCACTTTGAGATTGGCCTTTAATAAAATGAGACGAGCCTCGCCAATTGAAATATAAATGCGGGGCCCTCAATAAATGCTATAAAAAAAATACTTAGAATTCGGATGAACCGTTTAGCGAATTTCACGGTTTTCTCCAAAGATAATAAATGCGTTAGACTCTTTAGGCACGATTTTAATAAAATTACATTCCTAAACTCGGGTGCACATTTATGTGACCCAAATCCAAATCTCAACGGAGTCGAAATGTGTCGACAACCATGGGTGCACTGGTGCGACGTGGTTCGAGACGCGTTTTCACGACGTTGCAACTCTCATTAAAAATAATAATAAAAGCGGTTCACTAATAAAAGGCACATAGGCTAGAACATGTTTTGAGAGAGTTTGGCTGACTTGTTGAAGAAAGTAAGGGCCAGCTATGACCCAAAGAAACGTAAGGCTTCCTCACAAAAGACCCCTGCTGCATCCAAACCAACCAAGAAAAGCAAACAATCACCACCCAAGTCTACTCCTAGGATTAGAGCTACTAGAAGTAGGGTCAGGGAAAGTGAAGCAGAATTGAAGAAGGCTTTAGAAGAAAGTAAGAAAAAGAGGAAAGAGAAAGGGAAAGCAAAGATAGGTGAAAGCTCGGAGGCTGTGGTTGAAGAGGAAGAAGAAGAGATGGAACAGGTCCATCCAGAAAGGAGTACTACTGTGGAAGTTCCCACTACCAAATCAAAGGGAACCAGGACTTCTGCCAAGAAGCCCTCCAATCCAGTACCTGCTGAACCTGTTCTTGCCAAGAGAACAAGGTCAGCTGCAAAAGGAAAACAAGTGAAAATTGCTGAAGAAGATGATGAATGGAGTGAGGATGAAGGAGATGAGTCAGAGAAGGAACAGGACAGATATGCCATGTTTGGCAAGAGGAAAATTCTGAAAGGGAGACTACTCAAGGACCTGGAGGAGCCAGGTATGATAAGGCTTCTGACTGCACTAGAAGCACAGGGCTGGAAGGACATGGTTCTTCATATGGATGGAAAATTGGCCAGGAATGAACTTGTAGAGTTTATGGCAAATGGGACAGTGAAGAATGGGCTGGTGACTAGCACAGTGAAAGGTGTCAAAGTAAAGTTCAATGCTGCAAAGCTGGGCAAGGTTCTAGACATCCCTAGTGAGGGATATGATGATTATACAAGGCAGAGGTGGCCTTGCCTGGATGGGTTGCCTACTGATCTTCAGATCACAAGGAACTTTTGTGACACCACAACAGATGAAGTGGTACCTGAGGCCAGGGCAGTTCAGAAAAGTGAAATGAGGCCAGACCACAAAGTGCTTTTTGAATTTGTCAACAAATGCCTTCTACCCAGACAGGAAAGAAGGCATACAGCAAATTATATGGATCTGGTTCTTATGCAATGCCTGAATGAAGGGAAGCAGATCAACTGGCCTGCCTTTATTGTAAAGCTGCTTGAAAGGGTACTCAACGGCTCAAAAGCTCATGCCATTCCCTATGGATTTATCTTGACAACTGTACTTGAAAGATTGAATGTTCCCCTGAAAAAGTGGGAAATGGCTTCAAGCAAAGAGCATTTTGGCAGCAAAACCCTTCAAGCTTGTGATTATATGCTCAGTACAGCTCCAGTTGAACCTGGTTCTTCAGCAAAAACTCCTGTGAATAGTAAGGTCAGAGCCTTAGTTCAGGAGGTTGGGGCAAAAGACGCTGAGATAGCAAGGCTTCAGGCCAGAGTTGCTGAATTGGAGGGAGAAAGGAATGGGTTGAGAGCTGAACTTGCTAAGGAAAAGGAGAAAAATGAAGGCATGCTTCAACAGATGCTCAATCTGCTACAAACCCAACCCTCCAGCTCTTCTAAGCCTTAGATATCCTGTCCTAGTGTGCACCAGTCTAGACCCCCTCAGTGACCCAGTTTGGGATTTTAGTTGTTTATTTTCTTTTGCTCATGGTTTGGTAATTTCGTTTTTCTTCTTGTGGACTGCATTGTAGAAACACCTTGCTAATCAATGAATGCAGCTTTTCTTGCTTTTTGTTAATTCTGATCCTAATAGGTATTTTTGTTGAGTTGATTTCTGATTAACTAAAGCATGTGTT
>NW_017682987.1:0-3227 GCF_001879085.1 Nicotiana attenuata | reverse complement strand
CAATATTCTGTGATAACACTAGTGCTATAAGTATGACAAAGAAACCCGGTTCCTATCACAAAAGGACTAAGCACATAGATGTTAGACACCACTTCTTAAGAGACAACTATGAAAAAGGGCTAATCTCCATAGAATTTTGTGCTACTGATAAACAAATAGCTGACATCTTCACTAAGGCACTGAGTAGAGAAAATTTTGAAAGGAACAGGTTGGAGTTAGGGATGATTAAGATCACCTAAAAGGTCCAGTTCAGAAAGCACAAAGAAAAAAAATTTGGCTAGGAGTTCTTAATTTTTGTGAATATTAGACTAATTTCTACTCAGTCTCATACTGTAAATAGTACACTCTTGTGACATGTGTCTATGCAATTCACTAATCTCTTACAAATTTTCTATTTTGACATTTGAGGCATAATCAAGAGAAGTTTCACTTGAAGAACCTGGTTCATCAAATTATGCTCATGAGAAAGTTCAGGTATGTTTCTATTCTTTGCACAATTAGAAAAATTTAATTATCAATCATGAGCAAGAGTCCTAGATATACCAAACGTCCTAACAATTCTATCCGTTGGGTCAATTGAACCATTTTCATTGAAACTAGAAGTCTAAATATAACGGCACCTTCTCCTAAATTCTATTAATTCAAATTAATCTCTACGGAGACCGGAACTCTAAATTGATTAGACCTCTATGTGACTACTGAAAAGGCTGCAGTTTCTGAGTAATAATTACCCTCTTTAAAAAACCCCAAACCACTCAATAATCATCAATTCCTCACAAAACCCCTGATAATTCTCTCTCGTCTCTGAAACTCTCCAAAGCTCTTCAAACCACCAAATTCTCTTAGGGTTTTCAGAAATTCCTCACCATGACAAATCCCCAAGACAATCCTGGCACTCCACCACCTGTTTCACCCAACACATCATCTTCCACACCACCAGTCGAAAACCCAAAACCTAGATTCCATCGCCAGAAAATGCTAGCAAGAAAAACTTTAGCTACAGGTTCTTTGAGAAAAACTTTGAATGAAAAACTTCAGTCCAGTCAAAAGAAAGCAGGCCCAGCAGCTGAGACCAACTCTAGCTCTGAATCTGATGATTACATCTCCACTAGTGAAGGAGATGAACCTGGGTCTTCTGAACAGGCCAAAACTCAAGAAACCCAGAGAGAGGTAAAATCTTGCTATGTTTTTTCTGATGTAGTTGAAAGGGAGGAAAATCGATTTGTTCTGATAGGGGCTGCTAGAGATGTAGGTGGGACTGATTCTGGGAAAATGAGGAAGAAAAAGAAGAAGGAACCTTTAGCCATATGTGGGGGTGGGGAAGAAGGAGTCTCGAAGTCAGGGGGAAGTGGTTCAGGTGAGGCTGCTGAGGTGTTGATTAATCTGAGTAAACAACAAGATGAACCTGGTTCTTCTGATGAAGAGAGTTTGGCTGACTTGTTGAAGAAAGTGCGGGCCAGCTATGACCCAAAGAAACGCAAGGCTTCCTCACAAAAGACCCCTGCTGCATCCAAACTAACCAAGAAAAGCAAACAATCACCACCCAAGTCTACTCCTAGGATTAGAGCTACTAGAAGTAGGGTCAGGGAAAGTGAAGCAGAATTGAAGAAGGTTTTAGAAGAAAGTAAAAAGAGATGGAACAGGTCCATCTAGAAAGGAGTATTACTGTGGAAGTTCCCACTACCAAATCAAAGGGAACCAGGACTTCTGCCAAGAAGCCCTCCAAGCCAGTACCTGCTGAACCTGTTCTTGGCAAGAGAACAAGGTCAGTTGCAAAAGGAAAACAAGTGAAAATTGCTGAAGAAGATGATGAATGGAGTGAGGATGAAGGAGATGAGTCAGAGAAGGAACATGACAGATATGCCATGTTTGGCAAGAGGAAAATTCTAAAAGGGAGACTACTCAAGGACCTGGAGGAGCCAGGTATGATAAGGCTTCTGACTGCACTAGAAGCACAGGGCTGGAAGGACATGGTTCTTCATATGGATGGAAAATTGGCCAGGAATGAACTTGTAGAGTTTATGGCAAATGGGACAGTGAAGAATGGGCTGGTGACTAGCACAGTGAAAGGTGTCAAAGTAAAGTTCAATGCTGCAAAGCTGGGCAAGATTCTAGACATCCCTAGTGAGGGATATGATGATTATACAAGGCAGAGGTGGCCTTGCCTGGATGGGTTGCCTACTGATCTTCAGATCACAAGGAACTTTTGTGACACCACAACAGATGAAGAGGTACCTGAGGTCAGGGCAGTTCAGAAAAGTGAAATGAGGCCAGACCACAAAGTGCTTTTTGAATTTGTCAACAAATGCCTTCTACCCAGACAGGAAAGAAGGCATACAGCAAATTATATGGATCTAGTTCTTATGCAATGCCTGAATGAAGGGAAGCAGAATAACTGGCCTGCCTTTATTGTAAAGCTGCTTGAAAGGGTACTCAATGGTTCAAAAGCTCATGCCATTCCCTATGGATTTATCTTGACAACTGTACTTGAAAGATTGAATGTTCCCCTGAAAAAGTGGGAAATGGCTTCGAGCAAAGAGCATTTTGGCAGCAAAACCCTTCAAGCTTGTGATTATATGCTCAGTACAGCTCCAGTTGAACCTGGTTCTTCAGCAAAATCTCCTGTGAATAGTAAGGTCAGAGCCTTAGTTCAGGAGGTTGGGGCAAAAGACGCTGAGATAGCAAGGCTTCAGGCCAGAGTTGCTGAATTGGAGGGAGAAAGGAATGGGTTGAGAGCTGAACTTGCTAAGGAGAAGGAGAAAAATGAAGGCATGCTTCAACAGATGCTCAATCTGCTACAAACCCAACCCTCCAACTCTTCTAAGCCTTAGATATCCTGTCCTAGTGTGCACCAGTCTAGACCCCCTCAGTGACCCAGTTTGGGATTTTAGATGTTTATTTTCTTTTACTCATGGTTTGGTAATTTTGTTTTTCTTCTTGTGGACTGCATTGTAGAAACACCTTGCTACTCAATGAATGCAGCTTTTCTTGCTTTTTGTTAATTCCGATCCTAATAGGTCTTTTTGTTGAGTTGATTTCTGATTAACTAAAGCATGTGTTCACTTGCAGTTGCCCCAGTGGCCATGAGTACTAATTAGGTTACTGAGATCACATTATTTATGCAACTTTTCAATGATGCCAAAAGGGGGAAGATATTGTGCTTAAATTCATTATCTGAACAAGTGATGTTTATGACCTAACTTAAGTCTGGCCTTTATGATAAGTTG
>NW_017682986.1:8264-9061 GCF_001879085.1 Nicotiana attenuata | reverse complement strand
AATACCCTCCGTCTATTTATCCGTCCAAAAAAAATACACGACATTAATTCTATTAACAAAAATACCCCCGCGACTAACGTGTATTGGGTGATCCCCTTTTTTGCTTGAGCCCGACCGGGTTGGGTCCGGTCCGGGGCAAGTCGGGGCCATCGAACCCGACTTGGATGCAAGGTAGAACGACGGCCACGTCTACAACCGAGGTCAAGTCATTTCGAGACCGTTGCAGAGCTCGATATGAGTCACCACCGGATGGAGAAACACACAAGGTCGGAAGCCGGACTCGTAACGGATAACCAAGCGTCGCCGGATATCTCGCCCAAACGTGATTTTCTCAACCACTTCAGGCCATTAAGGCGTAATTACAGGGATCCATGATGTAATTGATTTACCTACCTTATTTTTACCTTTAATCAGAATGTATAAAAGGGGAGAAGACCCCATAAAGAGGGCATCGGAAATCGTTACACTACAGTACCATCTCTCTCAATTCTTGTACGCTATCAAGCACAATTGTTCTAAGCGATATTATATTCTGCGATTATTTACTTTAACAGCAATTGTTGAGTCTTTATCTTTTATTTTCCTCAATCTAAACCTTTCGTATCTTTTAGTTCACGGATCCTTAAAACCCCATATAAATTCAATTGTTACCCGGATTCTAGGGTAAACAGTTTGGCGCCCACCGTGGGGCTAAGGATATTAGTGAGCTCTTTGATACTCTTTCTTGACGCATCACAATACACGGGTTCTTTGTCAAAAGAGTCCATCTTACATTCAAATTACCAACTCATGAATGG
>NW_017682986.1:0-4684 GCF_001879085.1 Nicotiana attenuata | reverse complement strand
CCAGAATGCCAGCACGCCCTAGAGGAACTCAAAAGGTACCTTTCTAATCCACCTTTGTTGCATACTCCGAAAATCGGAGAGCCTCTATACCTATACTTGGCCGTATCGGAAGTAGCCGTCAGTGGGGTCCTAGTTAGGGAAGAACAGGGCACCCAGTTCCCCATCTACTACGTAAGTAGGACACTAGGGGAAGCGGAAACGAAGTATCCTCACCTAGAAAAATTGGCATTAGCCCTAATTAGTGCCTCAAGAAAATTGAAGCCATACTTCCAAAGTCACCCCATACATGTTGTAACTACATACCCATTAAGAAATGTCATGCATAAGCCCGAATTGTCCGGCCGGCTGGCCAAGTGGGCCATAGAGGTTAGCGAGTACGATATCCAATATCGACCTCGAACCTCGATTAAGTCGCAAGTATTGGCTGATTTTATCGCCGACTTCACTCCGACCCTTATTCCCCTGGCCGAAAAAGAGCTCCTGCTGAGCTCGGGAACTCCGTCCGGAGTATGGACATTGTTCACGGACGGAGCTTCGAACGTAAAGGGGTCGGGATTGGGGATCATACTAAAACCTCCTACCGGGGACGTCATTAGGCAGTCTATACGGACGAGGAGGTTGACTAACAATGAAGCCGAGTATGAGGCTATGGTTGCAGGTTTAGAATTAGCCAGGAGCCTCGGCGCCGAAGTGATCGAAGCCAAGTGCGATTCTCTTCTTGTGGTAAATCAGACGAACAAAACGTTCGAGGCCAGGGAGAGCCGGATGCAAAGGTATGTCGACAAACTCCAAAACACCTTGCACAAATTCAAAGAATGGACTCTCCAACACGTACCCCGAGATCAAAACAGCGAGGCCGATGCCCTCGCCAATCTGGGCTCGACAGTCGAGGACGACGAGCTCGAGTCCGAAAAGGTGGTACAGCTAATGAGGTCGGTCGTAGAAGAAGGGCACGCCGAGGTCAACTCAACTAGCCTTACTTGGGACTGGAGAAACAGGTATGTGGACTATCTAAAAACAGGAAAACTCCCACAGGACCCCAAAGAATCAAGGGCATTGAGAACAAAAGCGGCCCGTTTTTGTTTGGCCGAGGACGGAGTCTTATATAAAAGAACCTTCGGAGGACCACTCGCCATATGCCTTGGCCCCGGAGACACAGAGTACGTATTGAGGGAAATCCACGAAGGGTCATGTGGCAACCATTCGGGCGCGGATGCGTTGGTCCGAAAAATAATTCGAGCTGGATACTACTGGGTCAACATGGGACAGGATGCAAGGGAATTTGTACGAAGATGCGACAGGTGTCAAAGGCATGCGCCATTCATCCATCAGCCTGCTGAGCTGCTGCATTCGGTCATCTTCCCATGGCCTTTCATGAAATGGGGAATGGACATAGTGGGCCCGCTTCCTCGAGCTCCAGGTAAGGCTCAATTTATTCTTTTGGTTACTGACTATTTCTCCAAATGGGTTGAAGCGCAGGCTTACGAAAAGGTTCGAGAGAAAGAAGTAATCGACTTCCTTTGGGACCACGTCGTATGTCGGTTCGGGATGCCTTCCGAAATAGTATGTGACAATGGGAAACAGTTCGTTGGGAGCAAGGTATCAAAATTCTTCGAGGATAACAAGATCAAGAGGATATTGTCAACCCCGTACCATCCCACCGGAAACGGGCAGGCTGAGTCGACCAACAAGACCGTCGTTCAGAACCTAAAGAAAAGGTTACAAGACGCAAAAGGAAAATGGAGAGAAATGCTGCCCGAAATCCTATGGGCCTACCGGACAACCGAAAGGACTAGTACCGGTGCCACTCCTTTCTCTTTGGTTTACGGAGCCGAGGCCTTAATCCCAGTCGAGGTGGGCGAACCCAGCGCTAGATTCCGGTATGCAACCGAGGTTACCAACCAAGAAGCGATGCTCACCAGCTTGGATCTTTTAGACGAAAGGAGAGAGGCCGCACTAGTTAGGATGGCAGCTCAGAAACAGAAGATCGAGAGATATTATAACCGAAGGGCTCGTCTTCGACACTTCAATATAGGGGACTTGGTACTAAGAAAGGTCACCCTCAACACTCGAGACCCTAACGAAGGGAAATTAGGACCGAACTGGGAAGGCCCTTACACCATTTTGAAGGTAACCGGAAAGGGTTCGTACAAGTTAGGAACGATGGATGGGAAAGAACTACCCAATAACTGGAATATAGGCCACTTGAGGAGATACTACTGCTAAAGGTAAGTCTTTTTTCTTCTTCGCTTCCATAAATTTTTTGAGACTTGTCCGATCCTAACCCGTGCAGGTCGATGATCGGTCGCTAAGACAAGTTCGGACATCGGAGAGACTGAAAGCACGAGCTGCACTCTTTTTTCCTTCGACCGTTTTTGTCCCAACTCGGGTTTTTCGGCAAGGTTTTTAACGAGGCAGCAAGAACATCGTGCTACTACAAAGGTATCTAAGGGTAAATCATTGTATACTAGATCACCCTCCGAAGAAGGCGAAGGTCAATAAGAATAAATGTAAGGGTCAAACGGCCAAAGCGAGCCGTGCCCAACTAGCCTGACCTAATCCGCCCGGATCAGTATGATGTATTGACTATTACTGCAATAGCAAAGACTATCTGATGCATATTCACATCATAACCTAAAGATTTTGTTCGACTCTTCGGTATGCTTTCAAGTCCGATCTCATAAGACCTCCTCGAGGCACATTCGAACATAAGACCTCCTCGAGGCATATTCGATCTCATAAGTCCTCCCCGAGGCATATTCGATCACATAAGACCTCCTTTAGGCACATAAGACCTCATTGAGGCATACTCGGACTCACAAGACCTCAATGAGGCAACACTTAAACTATAAGACCTCAAGAAGGCAAGTCCAAGCTCATAAGACCTTAATACGGCGACACATAAAACTGTAAGACCTCAGAGGTGAGTTCGAAATTCGTAAGGCCTCGATAAGGCATTATTTCAACCATAAGTCCTCGAGAAGGCGGGTCCAAATTCATAAAATCTCAAAAGAGGTAATACCGGCCTCATCATCGACTTCACTAATGGCGAAGTATACTCGAATTTGTAAGACCTTAAGAAAAAGGCGTAAAATCGATACAAAACCTAAAGGTCAAATTGTGCCCGAGTTCGAATCCACTCACTCGGGGACTGTCTTGTGAAAATCAAAGGTCGAAGTTCACCCGAGTTCGAATACACTCACTCGGGGACTAAGGTTTGAACTACACTCGAGCTCGACCAAACTCACTCGGGGACTGCTTCGAAAAAACCTAAGGGTTAGACTTCACCCGGGCTCGAATAAACTCGTTCGAGGACTATATTGAAAAACGTAAGGTTTGATTTTTTACCCGAGCTCGAATCAACTCACTCGGGGACTGCCTTGAGAAAACCCAAAGGTCGAAGTTCACCTGAGTTCGAATACATTCACTCGGAGACTACTTCGAAAAACATAAAAGACTACCATCGTCCCAAAAAGATAAAAGGCAAAGTAATAACAAGATTGAAAAAGGAGCAATAGATGGCAAAGGGCAATGTTTTATAAAAAAGCTCGCTACCGGAGCAATTACATAAGAGGGGAAAACAAAACAAAGCCTAGCCTATTCCCGGAGCCAATCAGAGCCATCCTCGAATTCTTCGGGGAACGTCGCCCTTCTCGAAGCGTCCTCAGCTTCGGCGGCTTTGGCGACGTCCGATGCAAGATCGAAACCGCGACGTTGGAGTTCGGTAAGAACTTCAAGCCGGGCCTAACACTTCGCATATTCGGCTAACATTCTTGACTGCTGGTTGGCCGCATCAGCATCGGCCCTATATTGGGCCACCAGATCGTTGGCAGTCTCCTCGGCTTGGGAAACTTTAGCCTCAGCTTCCCGAAATCGATTGGTCCATAGCTCAATTTCAAGGACTCGAGCCTCATTGGCCAACGTCAAGTCCGCAACCTCTTTCCGAAGGGAAGTCTTCTCCGACTCCAACTGTTGCACCCGGGCTTCCAGTTCGGCTTTGTTCTCATCAAGTTCGGCTCTGCTCTCGTCAAGCTCGGCCTTAACCCGATTAAGCTCGGCTTGCACCCCCCTTAGCTTACAACCAAGCTCTTTCTTCGCTTCCTCCAGCCGGATAGCACAGGACGCGTGCTCTTTGTTCAAAAGGTCCAATCCGGTCCGGCTTTCTAGCAGCTTTTCTTCAAGGACCCGGCGCCCCTCTCGCTCCGACTCCATTTTATCCTTGATCCGGAGGAACATCGAGTGATATAGCACTGATGCCTGCAAAGAAAAAGTCTAAAGAGTCAGTACTGAATCACAAGGCAAAAATATTAGAGATAAAGGAAGAAGCAAGTACCTTGAGCTGCGCCTGTTGGGCCTCGTTGAAAAGGCATGTCCAATCTACAGCCTCGGTTGCAGCCCGGTCTTCCTCCGTCATCAGGTGATGAAGATAGCTTGCAACCCCGACCGGGGGCCCCAGAGCTCGGACGTCTTTGGGGATAGCAAAAGTTACTATCCTATTACAGTCCGGGTCCAGGCTCGGAGCTGGAAACCTATCGACAAGCTTGTTGACGGCCGAAGTCCCACTTGATTCGGCCTGAGGGTCTTTCCGGGGGGTTTCGAGCCCGAAAGTGTTGGCGGAGGGTACCCCATCAAAAAAGGTCTCGAAGCTACCTCCCATCATCGGGATGTCGTCCGGCAGCTGCCC
>NW_017682985.1:0-9061 GCF_001879085.1 Nicotiana attenuata | reverse complement strand
CTAGGGATTGGAGCCCTATGTTCGTAAAAGGCGACCAGGGAATGGAGACCCTATGTCTCAAAATCTCAACTCAGGGATTGGAGCCGCAAATTTTTGTAAAAGGTGACTAGGGAATGGAGGCCGTATGTCTAAAATCTCAACTCAGGGATAGGAGCCCTAATGTTGGTAAAATAGTGACTAGGGAATGGAGGCCCTATGTCTAAAAACTCAACTCAAGGATTGGAGCCCAAATGTAAAATGCGACTAGGGAATGGAGGCCCAATGTCTAAAAACTCAACTCAGGGATTGGAGCCCTAATGTTGGTAAAAAGGCGACTTGGGAATGGAGGCCCTATGTCTAAAAACTCAACTCAGGGATTGGAGCCCTAATGTTGGTAAAAAGGGGACTAGGGAATGGAGGCCCTATGTCTAAAAATTTCAACTCAGGGATTGGAGCCCTAATGTTGGTAAAAAGGTGACTAGGGAATGGAGGCCCTATGTCTAAAAACTCAACTCAGGGATTGGAGCCCTAATGTTGGTAAAAAGGCGACTAGGGAATGGAGGCCCTATGTCTAAAAACTCAACTCAGGGATTGGAGCCCTAATGTTGGTAAAAAGGAGACTAGGGAATGGAGGCCCTATGTCTAAAAACTCAACTCAGGGATTGGAGCCCTAATGTTGGTAAAAAGGGGACTAGGGAATGGAGGCCCTATGTCTAAAAACTCAACTCAGGGATTGGAGCCCTAATGTTGGTAAAAAGGGGACTAGGGAATGGAGGCCCTATGTCTAAAAACTCAACTCAGGGATTGGAGCCCTAATGTTGGTAAAAGGCGACTAGGGAATGGAGGCCCTATGTCTAAAAACTCAACTCAGGGATTGGAGCCCTAATGTTGGTAAAAAGGAGACTAGGGAATGGAGGCCCTATGTCTAAAAACTCAACTCAGGGATTGGAGCCCTAATGTTGGTAAAAAGGGACTAGGGAATGGAGGCCCTATGTCTAAAAACTCAACTCAGGGATTGGAGCCCTAATGTTGGTAAAAAGGCGACTAGGGAATGGAGGCCCTATGTCTAAAAACTCAACTCAGGGATTGGAGCCCTAATGTTGGTAAAAGGCGACTAGGGAATGGAGGCCCTATGTCTAAAAACTCAACTCAGGGATTGGAGCCCTAATGTTGGTAAAAAGGGGACTAGGGAATGGAGGCCCTATGTCTAAAAACTCAACTCAGGGATTGGAGCCCTAATGTTGGTAAAAAGCGACTAGGGAATGGAGGCCCTATGTCTAAAAACTCAACTCAGGGATTGGAGCCCTAATGTTGGTAAAAAGGAGACTAGGGAATGGAGGCCCTATGTCTAAAAACTCAACTCAGGGATTGGAGCCCTAATGTTGGTAAAAAGGCAATAGGTTATGGAGGCCCTATGTCTAAAAACTCAACTCAGGGATTGGAGCCCTAATGTTGGTAAAAAGGTGACTAGGGAATGGAGGCCCTATGTCTAAAAACTCAACTCAGGGATTGGAGCCCTAATGTTGGTAAAAAGCGACTAGGGAATGGAGGCCCTATGTCTAAAAACTCAACTCAGGGATTGGAGCCCTAATGTTGGTAAAAAGGCGACTAGGGAATGGAGGCCCTATGTCTAAAAACCCAACTCAGGGATTGGAGCCCTAATGTTGGTAAAAAGGCGACTAGGGAATGGAGGCCCTATGTCTAAAAACTCAACTCAGGGATTGGAGCCCTAATGTTGGTAAAAAGGCGACTAGGGAATGGAGGCCCTATGTCTAAAAACTCAACTCAGGGATTGGAGCCCTAATGTTGGTAAAAAGGGGACTAGGGAATGGAGGCCCTATGTCTAAAAACTCAACTCAGGGATTGGAGCCCTAATGTTGGTAAAAAGGCGACTAGGGAATGGAGGCCCTATGTCTAAAAACTCAACTCAGGGATTGGAGCCCTAATGTTGGTAAAAAGGGGACTAGGGAATGGAGGCCCTATGTCTAAAAACCCAACTCAGGGATTGGAGCCCTAATGTTGGTAAAAAGGCGACTAGGGAATGGAGGCCCTATGTCTAAAAACTCAACTCAGGGATTGGAGCCCTAATGTTGGTAAAAAGGCGACTAGGGAATGGAGGCCCTATGTCTAAAAACTCAACTCAGGGATTGGAGCCCTAATGTTGGTAAAAAGGGGACTAGGGAATGGAGGCCCTATGTCTAAAAACTCAACTCAGGGATTGGAGCCCTAATGTTGGTAAAAAGGTGACTAGGGAATGGAGGCCCTATGTCTAAAAACTCAACTCAGGGATTGGAGCCCTAATGTTGGTAAAAAGGTGACTAGGGAATGGAGGCCCTATGTCTAAAAACTCAACTCAGGGATTGGAGCCCTAATGTTGGTAAAAAGGGGACTAGGGAATGGAGGCCCTATGTCTAAAAACCCAACTCAGGGATTGGAGCCCTAATGTTGGTAAAAAGGCGACTAGGGAATGGAGGCCCTATGTCTAAAAACTCAACTCAGGGATTGGAGCCCTAATGTTGGTAAAAAGGGGACTAGGGAATGGAGGCCCTATGTCTAAAAACTCAACTCAGGGATTGGAGCCCTAATGTTGGTAAAAAGGGGACTAGGGAATGGAGGCCCTATGTCTAAAAACTCAACTCAGGGATTGGAGCCCTAATGTTGGTAAAAAGGCGACTAGGGAATGGAGGCCCTATGTCTAAAATCTCAACTCAGGGATTGGAGCCCTAATGTTGGTAAAAGGCGACTAGGGAATAGAGGCCCTATGTGTAAAAACTCAACTCAGGGATTGGAGCCCTAATGTTGGTAAAAGGCGACTAGAGAATGGAGGCCCTATGTCTATTAACTCAACTCTGGGATTAGAGCCCTAATGTTGGTAAAAAGGTGACTAGGGAATGGAGGCCCTATGTCTAAAAATCTCAACTCAGGTATTGGAGCCCTAATGTTGGTAAAATGCGTAGAGGTAACGGAGGCCCTATGTCTAAAAACTACACTCAGGAATTGGAGCCCTAATGTTGGAAAAAAGGCGACTAGGGAATAGAGGCCCTATGTCAAAAAATCTCAACTCAGGGATTGGAGCCCTAAGTTTGGTAAAAGGCGACTAGGGAATGGAGGCTGTATGTCTAAAATCTCAACTCAGGGATTGGAGCCCTAATGTTGTTAAAAAGGCGACTAGGGAATGGAGGCCCTATTCTAAATACTACAACTCAGGGATTGGAGCCCGTAAGTGTTGGTAAAAATGTAGAACGTAGGGAAGTGGAGGCCCTATGTCTAAAAACTCAACTCAAGGATTGGAGGCCCTATGTCTAAAAACTACACTCAGGGATTGGAGCCCTAATGTTGGAAAAAAGGCGACCAGGGAATGGAGACCCTATGTCTAAAAATCTCAACTCAGGGATTGGAGCCCTAAGTTGTGTAAAAGGTGACTAGGGAATGGAGGCCGTATGTCTAAAATCTCAACTCAGGGATAGGAGCCCTAATGTTGGTAAAAATGTGACTAGGGAATGGAGGCCCTATGTCTAAAAACTCAACTCAAGGATTGGAGCCCAAATGTAAAATGCGACTAGGGAATGGAGGCCCAATGTCTAAAAACTCAACTCAGGGATTGGAGCCCTAATGTTGGTAAAAAGGCGACTAGGGAATGGAGGCCCTATGTCTAAAATCTCAACTCAGGGATTGGAGCCCTAATGTTGGTAAAAAGGCGACTAGGGAATGGAGGCCCTATGTCTAAAAACTCAACTCAGGGATTGGAGCCCTAATGTTGGTAAAAAGGTGACTAGGGAATGGAGGCCCTATGTCTAAAAACTCAACTCAGGGATTGGAGCCCTAATGTTGGTAAAAAGGCGACTAGGGAATGGAGGCCCTATGTCTAAAAACTCAACTCAGGGATTGGAGCCCTAATGTTGGTAAAAAGGCGACTAGGGAATGGAGGCCCTATGTCTAAAAACTCAACTCAGGGATTGGAGCCCTAATGTTGGTAAAAAGGGGACTAGGGAATGGAGGCCCTATGTCTAAAAACTCAACTCAGGGATTGGAGCCCTAATGTTGGTAAAAAGGGGACTAGGGAATGGAGGCCCTATGTCTAAAAACTCAACTCAGGGATTGGAGCCCTAATGTTGGTAAAAAGGGGACTAGGGAATGGAGGCCCTATGTCTAAAAACTCAACTCAGGGATTGGAGCCCTAATGTTGGTAAAAAGGGGACTAGGGAATGGAGGCCCTATGTCTAAAAACTCAACTCAGGGATTGGAGCCCTAATGTTGGTAAAAAGGGGACTAGGGAATGGAGGCCCTATGTCTAAAAACTCAACTCAGGGATTGGAGCCCTAATGTTGGTAAAAAGGGGACTAGGGAATGGAGGCCCTATGTCTAAAAACTCAACTCAGGGATTGGAGCCCTAATGTTGGTAAAAAGGGACTAGGGAATGGAGGCCCTATGTCTAAAAACTCAACTCAGGGATTGGAGCCCTAATGTTGGTAAAAAGGCGACTAGGGAATGGAGGCCCTATGTCTAAAAACTCAACTCAGGGATTGGAGCCCTAATGTTGGTAAAAAGGCGACTAGGGAATGGAGGCCCTATGTCTAAAAACTCAACTCAGGGATTGGAGCCCTAATGTTGGTAAAAAGGGGACTAGGGAATGGAGGCCCTATGTCTAAAAACTCAACTCAGGGATTGGAGCCCTAATGTTGGTAAAAAGGGGACTAGGGAATGGAGGCCCTATGTCTAAAAACTCAACTCAGGGATTGGAGCCCTAATGTTGGTAAAAAGGCGACTAGGGAATGGAGGCCCTATGTCTAAAAACTCAACTCAGGGATTGGAGCCCTAATGTTGGTAAAAAGGGGACTAGGGAATGGAGGCCCTATGTCTAAAAACTCAACTCAGGGATTGGAGCCCTAATGTTGGTAAAAAGGGGACTAGGGAATGGAGGCCCTATGTCTAAAAACTCAACTCAGGGATTGGAGCCCTAATGTTGGTAAAAAGGCGACTAGGGAATGGAGGCCCTATGTCTAAAAACTCAACTCAGGGATTGGAGCCCTAATGTTGGTAAAAAGGGGACTAGGGAATGGAGGCCCTATGTCTAAAAACTCAACTCAGGGATTGGAGCCCTAATGTTGGTAAAAAGGGGACTAGGGAATGGAGGCCCTATGTCTAAAAACTCAACTCAGGGATTGGAGCCCTAATGTTGGTAAAAAGGCGACTAGGGAATGGAGGCCCTATGTCTAAAAACTCAACTCAGGGATTGGAGCCCTAATGTTGGTAAAAAGGGGACTAGGGAATGGAGGCCCTATGTCTAAAAACTCAACTCAGGGATTGGAGCCCTAATGTTGGTAAAAAGGGGACTAGGGAATGGAGGCCCTATGTCTAAAAACTCAACTCAGGGATTGGAGCCCTAATGTTGGTAAAAAGGGGACTAGGGAATGGAGGCCCTATGTCTAAAAACTCAACTCAGGGATTGGAGCCCTAATGTTGGTAAAAAGGGGACTAGGGAATGGAGGCCCTATGTCTAAAAACTCAACTCAGGGATTGGAGCCCTAATGTTGGTAAAAAGGGGACTAGGGAATGGAGGCCCTATGTCTAAAAACTCAACTCAGGGATTGGAGCCCTAATGTTGGTAAAAAGGCGACTAGGGAATGGAGGCCCTATGTCTAAAAACTCAACTCAGGGATTGGAGCCCTAATGTTGGTAAAAAGGGGACTAGGGAATGGAGGCCCTATGTCTAAAAACTCAACTCAGGGATTGGAGCCCTAATGTTGGTAAAAAGGCGACTAGGGAATGGAGGCCCTATGTCTAAAAACTCAACTCAGGGATTGGAGCCCTAATGTTGGTAAAAAGGTGACTAGGGAATGGAAGCCCTATGTCTAAAAACTTAACTCAAGTATTAAAGCCCTAATGTCGGTAAAAGGCGACTAGGGAATGGTGGCCCTATGTCTAAAAACTCAACTCAGGGATTGGAGCCCTAATAATGGTAAAAAGGCGACTAGGGAATGGAGACCCAATGTCTAAAAACTCAACTCAGGGACTGGAGCCCTAAGTTTGGCAAAAGGCGACTAGGGAATAGAGGCCCTATGTCTAAAAACTCAACTCTGGGATTGGAGCCCTACTGTTCGTAAAAGGCGACTAGGGAATGGAGGCCCTATATCTAAAAAATAAACTCAGGAATTGGAGCCCTAATGTTGGAAAAAGGCGACTAGGGAATGGAGGCCCTATGTCTAAAAACTCAACTCAGGGATTGGAGCCCTAATGTTGGCAAAAGGCGACTAGGGAATGGAGGCCCTATGTCTAAAAACTCAACTCAGGGATTGGAGCCCTAATGTTGGAAAAAGGCGACTAGGGAATGGAGGCCCTATGTCTAAAAACTCAACTCAGGGATTGGAGCCCTAATGTTGGAAAAAGGCGACTAGGGAATGGAGGCCCTATGTCTAAAAACTCAACTCAGGGATTGGAGCCCTAATGTTGGAAAAAGGCGACTAGGGAATGGAGGCCCTATGTCTAAAAACTCAACTCAGGGATTGGAGCCCTAATGTTGGAAAAAGGCGACTAGGGAATGGAGGCCCTATGTCTAAAAACTCAACTCAGGGATTGGAGCCCTAATGTTGGAAAAAGGCGACTAGGGAATGGAGGCCCTATGTCTAAAAACTCAACTCAGGGATTGGAGCCCTAATGTTGGAAAAAGGCGACTAGGGAATGGAGGCCCTATGTCTAAAAACTCAACTCAGGGATTGGAGCCCTAATGTTGGAAAAAGGCGACTAGGGAATGGAGGCCCTATGTCTAAAAACTCAACTCAGGGATTGGAGCCCTAATGTTGGAAAAAGGCGACTAGGGAATGGAGGCCCTATGTCTAAAAACTCAACTCAGGGATTGGAGCCCTAATGTTGGAAAAAGGCGACTAGGGAATGGAGGCCCTATGTCTAAAAACTCAACTCAGGGATTGGAGCCCTAATGTTGGAAAAAGGCGACTAGGGAATGGAGGCCCTATGTCTAAAAACTCAACTCAGGGATTGGAGCCCTAATGTTGGAAAAAGGCGACTAGGGAATGGAGGCCCTATGTCTAAAAACTCAACTCAGGGATTGGAGCCCTAATGTTGGAAAAAGGCGACTAGGGAATGGAGGCCCTATGTCTAAAAACTCAACTCAGGGATTGGAGCCCTAATGTTGGAAAAAGGCGACTAGGGAATGGAGGCCCTATGTCTAAAAACTCAACTCAGGGATTGGAGCCCTAATGTTGGAAAAAGGCGACTAGGGAATGGAGGCCCTATGTCTAAAAACTCAACTCAGGGATTGGAGCCCTAATGTTGGAAAAAGGCGACTAGGGAATGGAGGCCCTATGTCTAAAAACTCAACTCAGGGATTGGAGCCCTAATGTTGGAAAAAGGCGACTAGGGAATGGAGGCCCTATGTCTAAAAACTCAACTCAGGGATTGGAGCCCTAATGTTGGAAAAAGGCGACTAGGGAATGGAGGCCCTATGTCTAAAAACTCAACTCAGGGATTGGAGCCCTAATGTTGGAAAAAGGCGACTAGGGAATGGAGGCCCTATGTCTAAAAACTCAACTCAGGGATTGGAGCCCTAATGTTGGAAAAAGGCGACTAGGGAATGGAGGCCCTATGTCTAAAAACTCAACTCAGGGATTGGAGCCCTAATGTTGGAAAAAGGCGACTAGGGAATGGAGGCCCTATGTCTAAAAACTCAACTCAGGGATTGGAGCCCTAATGTTGGAAAAAGGCGACTAGGGAATGGAGGCCCTATGTCTAAAAACTCAACTCAGGGATTGGAGCCCTAATGTTGGAAAAAGGCGACTAGGGAATGGAGGCCCTATGTCTAAAAACTCAACTCAGGGATTGGAGCCCTAATGTTGGAAAAAGGCGACTAGGGAATGGAGGCCCTATGTCTAAAAACTCAACTCAGGGATTGGAGCCCTAATGTTGGAAAAAGGCGACTAGGGAATGGAGGCCCTATGTCTAAAAACTCAACTCAGGGATTGGAGCCCTAATGTTGGAAAAAGGCGACTAGGGAATGGAGGCCCTATGTCTAAAAACTCAACTCAGGGATTGGAGCCCTAATGTTGGAAAAAGGCGACTAGGGAATGGAGGCCCTATGTCTAAAAACTCAACTCAGGGATTGGAGCCCTAATGTTGGAAAAAGGCGACTAGGGAATGGAGGCCCTATGTCTAAAAACTCAACTCAGGGATTGGAGCCCTAATGTTGGAAAAAGGCGACTAGGGAATGGAGGCCCTATGTCTAAAAACTCAACTCAGGGATTGGAGCCCTAATGTTGGAAAAAGGCGACTAGGGAATGGAGGCCCTATGTCTAAAAACTCAACTCAGGGATTGGAGCCCTAATGTTGGAAAAAGGCGACTAGGGAATGGAGGCCCTATGTCTAAAAACTCAACTCAGGGATTGGAGCCCTAATGTTGGAAAAAGGCGACTAGGGAATGGAGGCCCTATGTCTAAAAACTCAACTCAGGGATTGGAGCCCTAATGTTGGAAAAAGGCGACTAGGGAATGGAGGCCCTATGTCTAAAAACTCAACTCAGGGATTGGAGCCCTAATGTTGGAAAAAGGCGACTAGGGAATGGAGGCCCTATGTCTAAAAACTCAACTCAGAGATTGGAGCCCTAATGTTGGCAAAAGGCGACTAGGGAATGGAGGCCCTATGTCTAAAAACTCAACTGAGGGATTGGAGCCCTAATGGTCGTAAAAGGCGACTAGGGAATGGAGGCCCTATGTCTAAAAACCCAACTTTGGAATTAGAGCCCTAATGTTGGTAAAAAGGCGACTAGGGAATGGAGACCCTATGTCTAAAAACTCAACTCTGGGATTGGAGCCCTAATGTTGGCAAAAGGCGACTAAGGAATGGAGGCCCTATGTCTAAAACTGAACTCTGGGATTGGAGCCTTAATGTTGGTAAAAAGGCGACTAGGGAATGGAGACCCTATGTCTAAAAACTCAACTTAGGGATTGGAGCCCTAATGTTGGTAAAAAGGCGACTAGGGAACGGAGGCCCTATGTCTAAAAACTCAACTCAAGGATTAAAGCCCTAATGTTGGTAAAAGGCGACTAGGGAATGGAGGCCCTATGTCTAAAAA
>NW_017682984.1:8574-9063 GCF_001879085.1 Nicotiana attenuata | reverse complement strand
AACCTGATGACTTTTCAAACATAAGGTCCCACTCCATAGATAATGGCAGCACAACTTGATGACTTTCCAACATAGGGTCCCACTCCTTAGTTGATGCCAGCATAACCTGATGACTTTTCCGACATAGCGCCCCACTCCCTATTTGATACAAGCATAACCTGACGACTTTTCTCACAAAGCATCCCACTCCCTAGTTGATGACATCAAAACTTGATGACTTTCCAACATAAGGTCCCATACCCTAGTTGATGCCAGTATAATGTGATGACTTTTCAATCATAGTGTCCCACTACCTAGTTGTTGCCAGCATAACCTGATGACTTTTCCAATATACGGTCCAAATCCCTAGTTGATGCCAGCATAACTTGATGACTATTCGTACATAGCGTCTCACTCCCTAGTTGATGCCAGCATAACCTGATGACTATTCCAACATAGCGTCCTTCTCCCTAGTTGATGCCAACATAACCTGATGACTTTTCCAATATA
>NW_017682984.1:3467-3842 GCF_001879085.1 Nicotiana attenuata | reverse complement strand
ATAGGTCCCATCCCAGTTCGACTGCCAGCACAACTTGATGACTTCGCAACATAGGATCTCACTCCCTAGTTGACGCCAGCACAACCTGATGACTATCCAACATAGGGTCCCACACCCTAGTTGATGGCAGAATAACCTGATGACTTTCCATCATAGGGTCCGACTCCCTAGTTGATGCCACCATACCCTGATGACTTTTCCAACAAAGCATCCCACTCCCTAATTGATGCCAGCACAACTTGATGACCTTCCAACATAGGTTCCCACTCCCTAGTTGATGTCAGTATAACCTGATGACTATCCGACATAGGGTCCCACTCCCTAGTTGATGCCAGCATAACCTGATGACTTTTCAAACATAAGGTCCCACTCCAT
>NW_017682984.1:0-1003 GCF_001879085.1 Nicotiana attenuata | reverse complement strand
GTTCATGCCAGCATAACCTGATGACTTTTCCAAAAATAGGGTCCCACTACCTAGTTGACGCCAGCATAACCTGATGACTTTTCCAACATAGTGTCCCGCTCCCTAGTTGATGCTATCATACCCAGATGATCTTTCCTACATAGGGTCCCACTCCCTGGTTGATGCCAGCATAACCTTATGACTTTTCCAACATAGGGTCCCACTCCCTAGTTGATGCCAGCACAACTTGATGACTTCGCAACATAGGATCTCTGTCCCTTGTTAATGCCAGCACAACCTGATAACTATCCAACACAGGGTCCCACTCCCTAGTTGATGCTAGCATAACCTGATGATTTTACCAACATAGGGTCTCACACTATAGTTGATGCCAGCATAAACTGATGACTTTTCCATCACAGTGTCTCACTCGCTAGTTGATGCCAGCATAACATGATGGGTTTTCCAACATAGGGTCCCACTCCCTAGTTGATGCCAGCATAACCTGATGACTATTTCCAACATAGGGTCACACTCCCTATTTGATGCCAACATCACCTGATGACTTTCAAACGTAGGGTCCCACTCCCTAGTTGATGCCAACATAACGTGATGACTTTTCCAACATAGGGTCCCACTCCCTAGTTGATGCCAGCATAACTTGATGACTCTCCAATATAGAGTCCCACTCCATAGTTGATGCTAACCTGATGACTTTTCTAACATATCATCCCACTCCCTAGTTGATGCCAGCATAACCTGATGACTTTTCCAACATAGCGTCCCACTCTCTAGTTGGTGCCAGCATAACCTGATGACTTTTCCAATATACGGTCCAAATCCCTAGTTGATGCCAGCATAACCTTATGACTTTTCCAACATAGCGTCCCACTCCCCAGTTGATGCCAGCCTAACATGATGACTTTCCAACATAGGGTCCCACTCCCTAGTTGATGCCAGCAGAACTTAATGACTTTCCAACATAGGGTCCTACTCCCTAGTTGATGCCAGCATAACCCGATGA
>NW_017682983.1:7038-9064 GCF_001879085.1 Nicotiana attenuata | reverse complement strand
TCAAGTAACGTCGAAACCTTCTCAGTCCTGAGCGAGATCCCTTTGAAACTCCATATGTGGTGGCATGATTTGGGAAAAGGAAGCAGAGATACCGTGGTCAAAAGTTTGGGCGGTCTCGTAGATTTATTGAACATCAAACCAAGGAAGGATATCATTGAGGCATTAATACCATTTTGGGATCCGACCCGTAATGTATTCCGGTTTTCAGATTTTGAACTCACACCTACATTAGAAGAGATTGCCGGATACGCCGATCTCAACGGGAACCTCCGAGGTAGATACCCATTGGCCCCACGACCGGTAACCCTTCATAGGTTCTTGGATTTGTTGAACATCAGTCGGGATATTCAAGACTCGTATCTGGCGGAAGGGTGTTGTACATTGCATTTCTTATATCACCGGTATGGTAACCCAAAAGGTTTCGAGGAACCCAACACAGGATTGACACATGCTGGAAATAAAGACAAATGGGAAGCCCGACGGGGATTAGCCTTCATGGTAGCCTTTTTGGGAGTGGTAATTTGTCCATGAAAAGATGGTCACATAGACCTTGGCCTGGTAGGGATGCTAGATGTTGCCATGAAAAAACCTACTAGCACAGTGGCTCCCCTGATTGTAGCAGAAATGTACCGAGCTTTGACCAAATGTCGGGAAGGGGAGAAATTCTTTCAAGGTTGCAATTTGCTCTTACAATTGTGGATACAGGAACACCTCTGTCACCGCACAGGCTATATGAACTACGGTTTAACTGGATTGAGTTGTATTGCAGAATTCGAGACCCGGGTGACAGGTATTGAGTTCCCTGAGGGTACTGAGGCCTGGTCGTCATGCTTAAGATCCCTAACCACAGATAAAGTTGAATGGGCTTATGGATGGCTTCCTGCTACTGAAGCTGTATACACATCAGCAGAGGTCTCTTATATCATTTTGATGGGTATTCGAAGCATACAGCCTTATGCTCCTTACCGAGTTCTGCGACAATTTGGAAGATTCCAGACAGTGCACAACAATGAAGACCTGAGTGAGCAAGTCATCAAGTTAGGCCCGAAAGCTGCATTCCCTGAAGGCAGAATTCGAAAGATATGGAATGAGTGCAGATACCTTAAACCCAAGACTATAGTACAAGACCGAGCCAGGGGTGAGGTAGATCCCAAATACTTGATCTGGTTTGGTAAAAGATTTCAAATTCCTGAGAGACCCGCCAAAAGGCCATACGTACAACAATTCACTAACGAGGCCCAGGTGCAATGGGATTGGTTAGCCAAAGAAAAGGAGTACAGGGCCCGAATAGGAGCATTGGAAAAACAGGTTCAGGAGCTCCGCTTTGAAAACACCTTGCAAGCCGCAGCTGATGAAGGTGATAAAAAGAAATTGGCCCAGGAGAATGAAGCTCTTAAGGCCCAAATTCAGCAAATGAAGATAGATGCCAGGAATCGGGAAAGAAGTCTATCTGACGAGAGATTGATAAAAGGGTTAAAGAAGCAAGTCCTGGACTGTCAGGAAGAATTGGAAAAATCCGAGGGGAACATGGCAAGACTTCGGGCACAATGGGCAAAGAAGACTGAGGAAAGAGCCCAGTTTGTACAACAAATGAAGAGGAACTATGAGGGAACCATTGCTAACATGAAAAGAAAAATGAATACTCTTGAAGAAAAGGCAGCTCGGCGGGACAAAGAATTTCGGGCCGAGAGAGAACAGTGTTATGTGTTAATCGCTGAGATGGAAAAGGAAATAAAATTGTTACAAGACCTTCACCTCCAGGATTCTTAGGTTCTAGAGGCTCGTACCCAACAGATAAGTCGGCTACTCCAAGAAAAGGGCCAAATCAGGGAAAGAATCAGAAACATTGCCAACTATATTGTCATGAAGTGCCAGGCTGGTGAGAAGATGTGTCGTACCACGTTCTTTGCTTCCGTGATGATATTTATTCGCCAGGTCATGAATGATCTGGATCAGTTGCAAAAGGGTCTCGCACGCAGGCCCGCGGTGATGCCGAGAGATGCCCCGCGGGCCCCAGGATTTGAAG
>NW_017682983.1:1472-6703 GCF_001879085.1 Nicotiana attenuata | reverse complement strand
AAAATAGGAAACCAAACAAAAGCAAACAAGAGAAAATAAAAAGGGAACAAAGGAAAGAAAAGAGCGGAAAAACAATTTTGAGGGAAGGAGCGAATAGGAACAAGGAAAAACAAAGGTAAGAGTGAAAAGAAAAAAAAGAAGAAGAAGAAAGAGAAAAGAGAAGAGACAGTTTGCAATTGGCAAATAAAGGAAAATGAAAAGGCCGGGATGACGCATGCGACCGATCAAAAGCATAATAGGAATTGTTAACTGCCTAGGTGCATTCACTCCCCAAATGTGCGGGTACCAATATGTTAAATGCCCTAACGCTAACGTGATGGTTTCATTTTGTCATGTCATTCCAGAAAGGTGGTTGGTTTGTGGTTTGAAAGTGGTAACTCTTCTTTACAACACAAGGACAAAAGGCAATGGCAAACAACAAGAGAACTGAGTTGGTTGATACTGGTGCTCGACAACAGTTGGTTGAACGGGATAATGGGTTGGTTGAAGAGGTGCGGATGCTGAGACAACACATGACAGACATGTATCAAGCCTGGATGACTGGAAAGGCGCCACCCCCGCCACCACCAATTTTTCCGGATGCTGCCCTTACCCAAACTCCCAACACAATGCCAGATGATCTTCCATATTCTCCAGATACACCCGCTTATCACACTCGTCCCAACTACCCTAGTAGCTCCATCGCTCATCCTTCAGTCACTTCTTCCCAAAATTGCCCTCATGTCATATCCATTACCCCAAATAATGAATACCCATTCAAAGCTCGTAATGCCCAATTTCACCCTCCAGAGGTTGCCCACAGGGTCCTTGATTCATACAAGAAGAGCTCCCGGGGTGAGCCCCATGCTAGAAATGAAAAGGTCACAGGAAGGGAAGGACGAGATGAGGTATCCAGGAAGTTGACAGGCACAGAACATTCCTTAAGGGACAAGCGTAGAGTGGAAGGCCAGGGTATCATGACTTGCAGGGAACTGATTGCGCCACATGTCGCCCGCCTGCCCGCAGGATTCAAAGTACCAAAATTTAACTTGTATGATGGGCGTGGAGACCCGGTAGCCCACCTAAGGGTCTATTGCTAAGCAATGAGGATTGTTGGAGAGAAAGATGACGTGATGATGGCATATTTCAGTAAAAGCCTAACTAGGGCAGCTTTGGACTGGCATGGTCGTCAAAATGTCGATGAGTGGCTTACATTGGGTGACATGGCTCAAGACTTTGTCCGATACTTTCAATGCAAATCAAGTGCTATCCCAGACCGCACCTCGCTATCTAAGATGGAAAAGAGGCCGGAGGAAAGCTTTAATGAGTTTGGGCTCAGATGGAGGGAGCAAGCTGCTCGAGTCAGTCCCCCGATCAGCGAAGAAGAAATGGTTAAGCTTTTTCTACAGGCCCAGGGACCCACCTACTACAGCCATTTGATCCCGGCCCTGGGAAAGCCTTTCAATGATGTGTTAAAAATAGGGGAGCTAGTGGAAGAAGGAATCAAGTCAGGCAAAATCGTAAGTCGTTCGGAAGCCAGTCAGAACGTACCAGTAGGCTTGGTTGGAAGAAAGAGGAACAGAAAAGACGATCTGATAGGTTTTCCTGATCAACACTTCCGGCCTCGACATCGTCTCTGTGGTTATCCTTGTGCATTAGATGACCTTCCCCGATGCTACTTCTCTCCACAGAAATCCCAAAGTCGCACATCACAGTACCCAGCTCAAAATAATGCCCATCTACCCCCCGCGAGTTCCCCAAAAACACCCCGGATCAGGTTTTCGGCCCAATCCAGCATTTAAGAATGAGAGGTTACGAAAGAAGAAAGCCTTCACTCCGTTGGGAGAATCATACGCCAGTCTATTTCAGCGGTTAAGGACACTGGACATGTTGAATCCGATTTAGATAAAAGTGCCGAACCCTCCTCCAAAGAAGTTCGATCCTTCTCAACGGTGCGCATACTGCTCAGGTGCCCTGGGGCATGACATAGAGAAATGTTGGAATCTAAAGAATGCAATTCAAAAGCTTATTGATGCAGGCGACATCGTCGTGCAAAATCCAGATGCAACAAACACTGGCCAAGATCCATCTCCTGTGCACAATGAGACGTATATGGTAGGTATGATTGATTGTGAGAATGAGCCGGCAGAAGAAACCCAGAAGCAGTTTGCTCAGAACAACGTGATGAAGACTTGTGAAAATTCCACCAATCTTGGTATGAAATTCAGTGGCTAAGACGTCATGCTTGGTAATTGGAAAGGCGCTCCATCTCTTGGAGTTTTGGTGGTTTATTTTGTTGTCATTTCTGTTGTCCGGGTTATTTCAGGGTTGTAATCCGGATATTGTCTTGTGACTCAAACCCTTCTATCCTTTCACTTTGTCTTGTTCGTCTCGTTGTAGTAGCTTGTGTAGTGCTGTTTAGGTTTGTTCAAGGGTTGTAACTCTAGTCTAGTTTGCTTGTTTCGTTATTTAAACCCTCTCACCGTCAGTCTAATGCAATTCTCTGTTTCCCGCCATTTCTAGTCATTTTATCTGGTTCCTTTCTCCTTTTGCAATTCTTTTTATGCTAGTTCTGGTGACATGACATGCACACATAATTCTCAGCCTGGTTTTAAAAGTCAGAAGCAATAAGACAATGTTGAAGATGTAAGGACAGTCGAGGGATTTTGAAATCTCTTCGAGCCCAAATTATGTGAAACTGGGGCAGACGGAACATAAAGAAATACTGTTGAAATGCATCATGCCACATCGGCTTGAAACCAAAGGCAAGTTTGCTCCAAGTCTACAGTGGCCGTTCATGGTACCGAGATTGTAGTCCGATGGTGCTAGGTAATTGACAAATGTAGAAGGCAAATGTGTGGATATGGTTAGTAATTCTGGTGCAATCAAAAGATGTTACGTATGTTTTCCCTATGTTTGTTTAATTGTGTAGTTTGTACTTGGCATGTTTTGGAGATTGGAATGACGAAGGCATTTTGTTCTGCTATCCAAACACTTTATCCTTTGTTACCCCTTTGAGCTTCGGTTATTTTCTTGCATACCCCTCTTTCGAAATCAATAATAAAACTCGTAAGCCCGAGCGGGGAAATAAAGTGGAGAAACAAGAGAAAAACAGTGAAAAAGGAAAAAGAAAAGAAAAAGAAAAGAAAAGAAAAAAGAAGAGAAAAGGGAAAAGAAGGAAAAAACAAAGAAAAAGAGGAGGAAAAAAAAAGAAGAGAAAAGAAAAGAAAAGAAGAGAAAAGAGAAAGAAAAGGAAAGAAATGAAAAGAAAGGAAAGAAATGAAAAGAAAGAAAAGAAAAGTGAGAGAATAAGAAAGACCGCAACAACGAAGTAATAGACCTTCATGAACTACGTTTGACTTGATTCTGAAAGGATACGTAGGCAGCCTCTCTCTGAGGTTCAGTCACACCGAAATAAAAGTCCCAAAAGTCCCCAAAAAGGAAACTGGGGCAGAAGTTGTGGTTATTGTGGAAAATCTGATTCCGAAAGTTGTAATTTTGAACCCATGATGAAATTATTTTGAGCCTTTAATACCCTTTCTTTCTAACCCTATCCAAAAGCCCACATTACGATCCAAAGGAAGACCTTCTGATCAATCTTCGAGAGATGCCAAGTCAAGCGAGCGGAGGTGAATCATATCAGGGGCAACACTCCGGTCTAAACGAAGGAAATTGAAAAATGAGAGAGCCCTATCAATGAAAACCCTTACGGGTACCGCAAGGCGACGAAAGCTGAGAGAAATCAAAAATGAGAGAGTCTTATTGGTGAGAACATTCACGGGCACCATAAGGCGATGGTGAGTTGAGAAAAAAGTCCAAAAATGAGAGAGGCTTGATGGTGAAAACCCACGGGCACCACAAGTCGAAAAAGGATTGTGATTCAGATCGGGCAAGCGGAGCATTGAAGCCCAGTTTCATGGCGAAAAGGTACAACAAGAGCTGAATATCAGATTTGCTTAACAGAATAGGCTGCAGATGCATGTCAAGGTCATCAGAGTAGGTGTCCATATCCGATAGGTTTCTACGTTGTAGTTTTCTTGTTAGGAATCATCTCTTTCCATTCTCCTCTACTCTGTTCCTTTCGTCTTGTTTACTTCCTCATCCTGAGTCAATTCGGTCATAACAAGTGAGAAATGACTTCAAAATCTGCCACCAGCTTTCAATTGAACAAAACAGGATCTGGCCAGCATATCAAATCGTCATAAGTCAGGAAAAACAGCAGGCACACTGAGTTGGCAACAATCTACATGCCCTGGGATCCTTGTGAAATGCAAGGGCTTGGTATTTGTCAATTCATGAACAACGCAACAAATGAAGGGTTTGGGGTGAATGGATCAAAGGTATTTTCATTGAAACATGAAAGGTTTGGTACATATCAGATGGAGGGTGCTTGGTGAACGGATCAGAGGTATTTTCTGCGTTAAGGAAAGTGGTTAGCAAGGTCTCCAAGTGAGAATCGGTTATCAAGGCAAGTGAAGGAACAATACAACTTCAAGGCCGAGGCCAGTGATTAAGTCAAGAAAGAACATCATGTACGCTGAGTGGGTGGCAATGGACGTGCTTTGGGATTCGTGTGAGACACAAAGGTTGGGTAGATGTCAGTTCATGAGCAGTGCAACAAATAGAGGATATTAGGTCTGAACGGAGAAAAGGTATTTTCAGTGATAGGGATGACAGAGAAAGTGGTTAGTCAATAAACAGGCAAGGTCTTCAAGTGGAAATCAGTTATCGTGGGAAGTGAAGGAGCAATCGCCCTCAAAGTCAAGGCCACAAACCAACCACCACATTTTTAAACTGGCAAAATTTTTCTTTGATTAAATAGGGGCAGAAATTTCGTTCGGAGAAACCCACCTCAAGGAAAGGCAGGCACCAGACATGTTTGACGGTAAGTTTTCAGGACCCTCCTGGAAAATGGGACTTAGTTTAAATTTCAAAGCAATCATGAGTAGCATAATTTAGCATAAATGTACCCCAAGGAACATAAGTTGGTTTCAAAGTTGCCTGTTTAAGATAGGACTCAATTAGGAGTTGTCAGGACCCTCCTGAATAATGGGACACAGTTTTAAGATCTCCCTTAGATAGCAAGATACTGTTGTAGGATAGTATAATTCAGCCGTAGAATTGGCACTCATAAGATAAGACTTGAATTTTGATTTTCAGGACCCTCCTGGATAATGGGACGTAGCTTTAAGGTCTGCTTAGATAACAAGATATAGATAACAAGGTCTGCCTAGGTTAAAACTGTTTTTTTT
>NW_017682983.1:0-687 GCF_001879085.1 Nicotiana attenuata | reverse complement strand
CCTGGAGAACAGAGGTATTACAATTCAAGTTTTAGTTTTCAAATTCTTATTAATATCTGGTAATATGATGCCCAGTCACCAAACTGGGGCAAGAGATTTTCTTTGTTTTTGTCTATTTTGTTGAAGTCAGGAGCCCGCCTGGAGAACGGAGGCACACATTTCTAGTTTCAGCAGTCAGGAGCCCAGAGGCATACATTTCAAGTTTCAGGAGTCAAGAGCCCGCCTGGAGAACAGAGGACTACATTTCAAGTTTTAGCGGTCAAAGCATCACTTGGGGAAAGGGAGAACACTTCAGAATGCAAATCAAGGCAGCAACAAAAGAATTCCACCGGAAGAATACAAGTCAACAATGCAACAAGGACCACAAGAGCAAGCTTGAAGATATAGATAGGATCTTTTGTAATTCATAGATCATAGCTTAGTCTAGTTTCTTTTATTTTTGACATGGTGTAATAAGGGGGTTCAGTAAGCAGTAGCAGCAGCAGCAGCAACAGTGAAACCGCAGCTTCATGGTAGTCCCAGCTATTAGACCTTCCCGAACTACACTGACCTGATTCCTTTTTAGCCAAGGATATGTAGGCAACCTCAGAAGCTGGGTGCGGTCAAACTTTTCAAAAATGCTTCACACGGAGTATTCAAACGGGAAAAAATCGCTCGTATTTGCTCACTTATCTTTGCACGAAAACT
>NW_017682982.1:8311-9065 GCF_001879085.1 Nicotiana attenuata | reverse complement strand
TCTTTTTCTTTTGTTATTTTCTTTTTCTTTTTTCTTTTTCTTTTTTCGTTTTTTTTTGTATTACTTATTTACTTTTTTCTTTTTCTTTTCTTTCTTTTCTTTTTGTATTATTTTCTTTTCTTTTCTCTTTTTTTTTTGATCATATTTTCTTTTCTTTTCTCTTCTTTTTTTTTGAAAATACTTCTGGGTTCCAAAGAGGGTAGCCAAAGAAGGGTAACCGGCTCAAAAGGGGTTTACAAAGGATTGACAGTGTTTGGATAGTGAGAAAGAAAGCCTTCAGAATCTCAATTTGCACCAAAACCGTCACAGCATGAGGATTAAACGTAGTACCTTTTTACCGCATCTGCATTGACTGCTGTCTCAGGATCATTTCCTTCGATGTCTCCTAGATACAGTGCTCCTCTTGGCAATATTTTCCGGATGATGTATGGACCTTTCCAATTGGGGGCAAACTTCCCTTTTGCTTCCTGATGATGGGGAAGAATGCGCCTGAGTACCAACTGTCCTACTTCAAAATTCCTGGGACGCACTTTCTTATTATAAGCGCGGGCCATTCTTTGCTGGTACAGCTGCCCGTGACAAACTGCGGCCATCCGTTTTTCATCAATTAATGACAATTGCTCAAGTCGGGTTTTAACCCATTCACTGTCCTCAATCTCTGCTTCAACGATTATCCGGAGTGAAGGAATTTCCACTTCTGCAGGTATGACTGCTTCAGTACCATAAACTAACAAGTATGGTGTTGCCCCGATTG
>NW_017682982.1:0-3595 GCF_001879085.1 Nicotiana attenuata | reverse complement strand
TCATAGTTTTTCTTCATTTGCTGTACAAACTGGGCCCTTTCTCGGTCTTCTTTGCCCATTGAGCTCGAAGTTTTGCCATGCTTCCCTCGGATTTTTCCAATTCTTCCTGACAGTCCAGGACTTGTTTCTTCAACCCTCTTATCAATCTCTCGTCGGATAGACTTCTTTCTCGATTCCTTGCATCTAATTTCAGTTGTTGAATTTGGGCCTTGAGAGCTTCATTCTCCTGGGCCAATTGCTTTTTATCACCTTCATCAGCTGCGGCTTGCAAGCTGTTTTCGAACCGAAGCTCCTGAACCTGTTTTTCCAATGCTCCAATTCGAGCTCTGTACTCCTTTTCTTTAGCCAACCAATCCCACTGCACCTGAGCCTCGCTTGTTAATTGTTGCACATGTGGCCTTTTGGCAGGTCTCTCGGGGATTTGAAACCTTTTACCGAACCAAACCAAGTATTTGGGATCTACCTCACCTCTGGCCTGGTCCTGTACTATAGTTTTGGGCTCAAGGTACCTGCACTCATTCCATATCTTTCGGATTCGGCCTTCAGGGAATGCAGCTTTTGGGCCCAACTCAATGACTTGCCCACTCAGGTCTTCATCGCTGTGCACCGTCTGGAATCTTCCAAATTGTCGCAAAATGCGGTAAGGAGCATAGGGCTGAATGCTTCGAATACCCATCAAAAGAATATAAGGGACTTCTGCCGATGTGTACACAGCTTCAGTAGGAGGAAGCCATCCATAAGCCCATTCTACTTTATCTGCAGTGAGGGATCTTAAACATGACGACCAGGCCTCAGTACCCTCCGGGAACTCAATACCTGTAACTCGGGTCTCGAACTCTACAATACAACTCAACCCGGTTAAGCCGTAGTTCATATATCCTGTGCGGTGACAAAGATGTTCCTGTATCCATAACTGCAAGAGCAAATTGCAACCTTGAAAGAATTTCTCCCCTTCTCGACATTTGGTCAGAGCTCGGTATATTTCTGCTACAATCAGGGGAACCACTGTGCTAGTAGGTTTCTTCATAGCAACATCTAGCATTCCTACTAGGCCAAGGTCTATGTGACCATCTTTTCTAAGACAAACTACCACTCCCAAAAAGGCCACCATGAAGGCTAATCCCCGTCGGGCTTCCCATTTGTCCTTATTTCCAGCATGTGTTAATCCTGTATTGGGTTCCTCAAAACCTTTGGGGTTACCATACCGTGATATAGGAAATGTAGTGTACAACATCCTTTTGCCAGATGCGGGTCCTGAATATCCCGACTGATGTTCAACAAGTCTAAAAACCTATGAAGAGTTACCGGTCGTGGGGCCAAAGGGTATCTACCGCGGAGGTTCCCGTTGAGACCGGCATATCCGGCAATTTCTTCCAATGTGGGCGTGAGTTCAAAATCTGAAAAACGGAATACATTACGGGTCGGGTCCCAAAATGGAATCAGTGCCTCAATGACATCCTTCCTTGGTCTGATTTTCAATAAATCTACAAGACCGCCCAGGATTTTAACCACAGTATCTCTGCTTCCTTTTCCCAAGTCATGCCACCACATATGGAGTTTCAAAGGGATCTCGCTCAGGACTGAGAAGGTTTCGATGTCACTTGAATTCATCCTGCACATTTATTTAGGGGAATTTAATGACTTATTTAAAAACGGCTATTTGTGCAAAATTCTTTATTTAGAAAATAAGGACTTGGATTTGCAAATACAGCCTTTCAACACTTCCGGGGGCGTCCTTTTGGGGACATTCGGCTTATTTTAAGCAAGAATGGCACCACCTGACTTATTTGTGACTAAAAATTAAAATTTTGACATTTTTTGGCTATTTTTGCAAAAAGGGAGGTTGGACCCGATGAGGGTTGCCTACATATCTCACATCCGGTGAGAATCAAACCAGCGTAGTTCGGGCTGATTTGCCAAAATCAAAACTATTTTGAACAACAATTTTTCTTTTCTATGTTTTCAAATATTTTCTTCTTTTTTTTTTTGTTTTTTGTATTTTTTTTTCATTTTTCAAAATCCGGCAGCATTTCGGTACTATTTGGGCATTGTGGTTTTTTTTTCAAAACAAATGGTCACCCTCACTTAGTCCTCACACTGCTTATTTTCATAATTCACTCATTTAGACAAGCCGGTCAACATGCAAAGCCGAGCAAATAAATGCGCAAGTAGCACATAGGATGCATCAGGATGGTCAATTTATTTCAGGTCACCTGTCCTAGACGGACCCAACCCCTGTGTTGATTCCCCTAAGTCAAATGCACATGATGCAAACAAACGTCCTATTAGGGATCCGGCATGAGGATTTGTTCTTCTAGGTTTAACCCTAGGTTTATTGGTCTAGACCTGGCTTACCCGAGCGGACAACTCGAGCCGAGGGGGAGGCAGCGTACCGGGGATACAGAAGCTCCGCCGGCTTTGCAACTTATCCAACCTCGTTCTAAATGGGAAAAGACTCTAAACAGAAGAGAAGCTACACGAAGTGCACCCTTCTCCATGATGTAGAAGACTCAGAAAGAGGAAGGGATTCGCGACAGTTTATATATACAATTTCAACAAATATCAAAGCGGTAAAACATTTAGCACATATAGCATGGAACATGTAGAAAATCAGATAAAGCCAAATATAACAATTGTACTAAGCTCGAATTCTTGAACCCTGAATCAAAATTCTGGTTCGTGTCCCCAGCAGAGTCGCCAGAGCTGTCACACCTCCTTTTTTACACACCTACCCCGAAGGATAATGTATAAGGGAGTTTTTCCATTTAAAGTGACATTACTCGAAATGGGATTATTTATTTTATTTTTAGAGTCGCCACTTGGGAAAGGATTGGCTTTTGGTGTCCCAAGTCACCGATTTAATTTAAATCCCAAATCGAGGAAAATTTCGACTTCCCAATTGGAGTCTGCGAACCAGAAATTCTGAATAAGGAATTCTGTTGACCCGAGGGAAGGTGTTAGGCACCCCCGGATCCCGTGGTTCTAGCACGGTCGCTTAAATTATTATAAAGGGCTAAAATCTAATTTTTGGTACATGCTCCAACCTGTAGTGCAATCTAAAGATTATTTACCGCTTTTAGTTATTTTTTACGAAAGTGAACGCCGTTTAAGAGCGTGTTTCTGGATCACGTCACATGAAATGCACCCGGATCCTCAACACCTCTTATTCAACGTTTTGGGATTTAGATTTGGGTTGCATGAAATGCACTCCCGAATTTAGGAAAATAATATTATTAAAAGCGCGCCTAGAGTGGCTAGCGTCTTATTAACTTTGCGGGAAGCCATGAAAATTCGCTAAATGGCATGTCCCGAATTTCTAAATATTTTAATAAAGTATTTAATGAGGGCCCCGCAATTTATATGTTTTGTGCGGCGAGGCTCGTCTCATTTTATTTAAAGGCCATCCTAAAGAAACTATGATTTTCTATTTCTTTTGTCTCTAAAAGGGCCTAATTAATTTGCATTTGTACATTCGGGCCTTGAGTTCAAGTCCGAATTCAAACAAAAGGGAGGACCCTCTTAATTTGAACCCGCTACTTAACTCGAGAACCTAAATTTATATTTGCAAATCAATCTCCATATTCTTAATATGTTA
>NW_017682981.1:0-9066 GCF_001879085.1 Nicotiana attenuata | reverse complement strand
AGCGGGCCCGGGGTCAATTTTGGATTTTGGGAAGAAAGCTTGGAAATCTATAATTAGGCATTGGGTTTGATTTGTTTAGCATATATTGATATTATGAAGTCATTATTGTATATATTTGATTGAGTTGGAGCCGAATTCGAGCGGGAAAGCGGTTGTTGTGGATTGATTTGGCCGTGGAAGTTGAAGTAAGTGTTTGGTCTAACCTTAGCTTGAGGGAATAGGAGTTGAGTCTTACTTGCTACTTGCTAATTGTCGAGTACGATGTATAGGCATGGTGACGAGTATCTATACATTGGTGTCTAGCATGACCGTGAGTCCTTATTTTGCGAATATTTTGGTTTTTGTTATAACTTCCATGCTTAATTGATGACTCCTATATGTTGTAAAGAGTATGTGAAAGGAATTGTGATCTTTATACTTCGTGGAGCGTTGGCTCGAGCTGAAATACAAATTGTGAAGGTATATGAGATAAGTAAATCTTTGGAGCATTGGCTCAAGTGATAATGTGATCTGTGAGATGAAAGTGAAAGGAAGATAAAGAGTATTGGTTTGTTCCCTTGCCGGGATTTTGTTGTTTGTTGATTTTTTCCCTTGCCGGGATGTTGATATTATTGATGTTGTTCCCTTGCCGGGATTTAATTGTTTAATTGTGTTCCCTTGCCGGGATTTCTTTTATTATTTTGTTCATTCCTTGCCCCTTGTTTGTGATTGTTGTTGGGTGAGGAAGAGTGTTAAAGCACGAAGGGTGATGTACCATTCCGTGCCGATTGTATTGTTTATATGTGAGGAAAAAGTGTAAAAGCACGAAGGGTGATGCCGTGCAATTGTTTGCTTATGGTGAGGAAAGAGAGTAAAGCACGAAGGGTGATGCCGTGCCGCACGATGTACCATTCTGTGCCGATTCTATTGATTATATGTGAGGAAAGAGAGTAAAAGCACGAAGGGTGATGCTGTGCACATTTTATTATATCATTGCTTGGTGAGGATGAGAGTAAAAGCACGAAGGGTGATGTCGTGCACTTGTTGCTTTCTGTCTCTTTGTTAATGTCTGAGTTGTGTAAATTCCTTCGTTGCTGGACGACATTTACTTGAAATTGTTATTTCCCCTTAGCATGCTCCCCCCTTCCCATATTGATTTCTTGTCTTTGTATTTCGATTCCGCTGTATATGTATATATAACTACACAGGTTTATGTGGCAGTCCGGTCTAGCCTCGTCACTACTTCGCCGGGGTTAGGCTAGGCACTTACCAGCACATGGAGTCGGTTGTGCTGATACTACACTCTATGCTATTTTGCACAGATCCAGGTTTTGGACAGCAGCAGCAGTAGTGTGAGAGCAGGCCTTCAGTCCAGCGAGACATCGAGGTAGCCCTGCAGGCATCCGCAGGCCCGACGTCTCCTCTATCCTTTATTTTAGTCTGTTATCTCATTGTATTTGAGACAAACAGTTTATGTTCTCTTTCAGACGATTGTATTTAGTATTCTTAGTAGTTCGTGAGTATTCTGACACCAGTCTTGGGTAGAGGCTTATGTTGAATTTTCCGCATTTCTATTCAGTTTTCTATAATTTAAGACTTCCGCTTATTATTTAATTTCGTTGCTTTGATATTATTGCCGATAATTTCTAAAGGAGGTAAATTGGTTAATAGTAAAGGTAAATAAGGGTTGGCTTGCCTAGCTCTCATTAGTAGGCGCCATCACGACTCCCGAGGGTGGGAAATCCGGGTCGTGACAAGTTGGTATCAGAGCTCTAGGTTGCATAGGTCTCACAACTCACGCACAAGCTTAGTAGAGTCTGAGGGATCGGTACGGAGACGTCTGTATTTATCCCCCAGAGGCTACCGAGTTAGGAAAAGTTTCACATTTATTCTTTCTTGTCATGCGGTTTGGTTTCTCAATGCTAATTGAATTTCTACTCTGTTCTTTCGCAGATGGCGAGAACACGCGCTTCCTCATCTTCTGACCAGCAGTCCGAGCCCCAGGCAACTCCCACTAGGGGCACAGGGAGAGGCCGAGGTAGGGGCAGAGCTCAGCCCCGAGCAGCAGCACCAGTGGCGGGGCCTCAGGTTGACTTCGACGAGGAGGTTCCGGCCCCAGCCCCAGCAATTCCGGTGGGCCCAGCTCAGGTCCCAGAGGGGTTTATTGCTACCCCAGTTCTTCAGGACGCTCTGGTCCAATTGGTGGGTCTCATGGAGAGTGTTACCCGAGCAGGTTTGCTTCCTGTAGCACCAGCCGTCTCTCAGGCTGGAGGAGGGGCCCAGACTCCTGCTACTCGCACTCCGGAGCAGGTAGCTCTCCAGACTCAAACTCCAGCAGTTCAGCCGGTTGGAGCAGCTCAGCCGCGCATGGTAGCTCAGGCCGGTGATGGAGCAGCTATGTCTGCCGATGCTTTGTGGAGATTGGACAGGTTTACCAAGCTCTTCACTACTACATTCAGCGATGCATCTACTGAGGATCCCCAGGATTATCTGGATAGTTGCCACGAGGTTCTTCGGAACATGGGTATTGTTGAGACCAATGGGGTTGATTTTGCTACATATCGGTTGTCTGGATCCGCCAAGACTTGGTGGAGGGATTATTGTTTAGCTAGACCAGCAGGATCACTAGCCTTGACATGGGAGCAGTTTACACAGCTATTTCTGGAGAAGTTTCTCCCCGTTACTCAGCGAGAGGCCTATCGGAGGCAGTTCGAGCATCTCCATCAGGGATCAATGACAGTCACCCAGTACGAGACCAGGTTTATTGATTTGGCTCGCCATGCTCTTGTTATACTTCCCACTGACAGGGAGAGAGTGAGACGGTTTATTGATGGACTCATTCAGCCTATTCGTCTCCAGATGGCTAGAGAGGCTGGGAGCGAGATATCCTTTCAGGAGGCGGCCAATGCGGCCCGGAGGATTGAGATGGTATTGTCACAGGGGGGTGGTCATAGGGCAGACAAGAGGCCCCGTCAGTCAGGCCGATTCAGTGGTGCCTCGTCTGGAGGCAGAGATTCGTATGATAGGGGTCAACCTTCTAGGCCTTTCCAGTCAGCCCTCCAGGTTTCTCACGGTGCCTCAAGTGGTCGTGGTTCTCACGCGCACTATTCTGATCAGCAGCCATTTAGTGCACCACCAGCTCCTATCAGTGCGCTGCCACTCCACAGTTTCTGTGGTGGTCATTCAGGTCGACAGGGCCAGCAGAATCAACAGCCGAGGACTTGTTACACTTGTGGTGACACGGGTCATATTGCCATATTATGCCCTCGAGCACCGAGTAGTTCTCAGCACCAGGGTTCTCGTGCCATAGTTCAGGCACCAGGTGTTCCACAGCCCGCCCAGCCAGCTAGAGGTGGGGGTAGAGGTGCCAGAGGTGGAGGTAGAGGTCATAGAGGTGGAGCTCAGACCGCCAGAGGTGGAGGCCAGCCAGCAGCAGGCCGTCCCAGAGAGGTAGATCAGAGTGGTGGGGCCCAGCCCCGATGTTATGCTCTTCAGGACAGGCCCGAGGCAGAGGCTTTAGATGCGGTTATTATAGGTACAGTTCTGGTTTGTGATAGAGAAGCTTCAGTGTTGTTTGATCCGGGGTCTACGTATTCGTATGTGTCATCCTATTTTGCCCCGTATTTGGTCATGCCTAGTGATGCATTGAGTATTCCTGTTTATGTGTCTACACCGGTGGGTGACTCTATTGCGGTTGATCGAGTCCATCGTTCTTGTGTTGTGGCGATTGGGGGTTTGGAGACTCGTGTAGATTTGTTGCTTTTAGACATGGTTGACTTCGATATTATATTGGGGATGGACTGGTTATCACCCTATCACGCTATCTTGGACTGTCATGCCAAGACTGTGACCTTAGCTTTACCGGGTATGCCTCGTTTAGAGTGGAGAGGGACTCCTAGTCATTCTACCCACAGTGTTATATCGTATGTGAAGGCTTGGCGTATGGTCGAGAAGGGGTGTTTGGCCTATTTAGCCTATGTTCGGGATTCCAGTGTTGAGGTTCCTTCTATTGATTCTGTGCCCGTTGTTTGTGAGTTCCCTGATGTTTTTCCTTCAGACCTGCCGGGTATGCCACCCGACAGGGATATTGATTTCTGCATTGATCTGGTACCGGGCACTCAGCCCATTTCTATCCCACCATATCGTATGGCCCCGCCGGAGTTGAAAGAGTTAAAGGAACAGTTGCAGGATTTGCTTGAGAAGGGTTTCATTAGACCCAGTGTTTCACCTTGGGGTGCGCCGGTGTTATTTGTCAAGAAGAAGGATGGGTCAATGAGAATGTGTATTGATTACCGGCAATTGAACAAGGTAACGATCAAGAATAAGTATCCACTGCCGAGGATTGATGATTTGTTCGACCAGCTTCAGGGTGCCAGGGTATTTTCCAAGATTGACTTGCGATCTGGCTACCATCAGTTGAGGATTAGGGCATCCGACGTCCCTAAGACAGCTTTCCGCACTCGGTACGGGCATTATGAGTTCTTGGTTATGTCATTCGGGTTGACAAATGCCCCAGCAGCTTTCATGGACTTGATGAACCGAGTGTTCAGGCCTTATTTGGACTCATTCGTGATAGTTTTCATTGATGATATATTGATATATTCCCGCAGCCAGGAGGAGCACGAGCAGCACCTTAGAGTGGTTCTTCAGACTCTGAGGGATAGTCAGTTATATGCCAAGTTCTCCAAGTGTGAGTTCTGGCTGAGTTCAGTTGCATTTCTGGGTCATGTTGTATCAGCAGAGGGTATTCAGGTGGACCCAAAGAAGATAGAGGCAGTCAAGAACTGGCCTAGACCAGCATCAGCTACAGAGATCCGGAGTTTCTTGGGGTTGGCAGGCTACTATCGACGGTTCGTGGAGGGGTTTTCATCCATTGCAGCCCCGATGACCAGATTGACCCAGAAGGGTGCCCAGTTCAGATGGTCGGATGAGTGTGAGGCGAGCTTTCAGAAGCTCAAGACAGCTCTGACTACGGCACCGGTGTTGGTTTTGCCCACAGGTTCAGGGCCTTATACAGTCTATTGTGATGCTTCCCGTGTTGGGCTTGGAGCAGTGTTGATGCAGGATGGCAAGGTCATTGCCTATGCTTCGAGGCAGTTGAAGATTCATGAGAAGAACTATCCGGTTCATGATTTGGAGTTGGCAGCCATAGTTCACGCATTGAAGATTTGGAGGCATTATCTGTATGGCGTGGCATGTGAGGTGTTCACGGATCACAAGAGTCTTCAGTACTTGTTCAAGCAAAAGGAATTGAATTTGAGGCAGAGGAGGTGGTTGGAGTTGTTGAAGGATTATGATATCACCATTCTATATCATCCGGGGAAGGCCAATGTGGTGGCCGATGCATTGAGTAGGAAGTCAGCCAGTATGGGCAGTCTTGCTTATATTCCGGTCGGTGAGAGGCCGCTTGCTTTGGATGTTCAGGCCTTAGCCAATCAGTTCGTGAGACTGGATGTTTCTGAGCCCAGTCGTGTGTTAGCTTGCACGGTCGCTCGTTCTTCATTATTGGAGCGTATCCGTGATCGGCAGTATGATGATCCCCATTTGTGTGTCCTTAGAGACACGGTGCAGCGCGGAGGTGCCAGGCATGTTACCTTAGATGATGATGGAGTTTTGAGATTGCAGGGTCGAGTATGTGTGCCTAATGTGGATGGGCTCCGAGAGTTGATTTTGGAGGAGGCCCATAGCTCCCGGTACTCTATTCATCCGGGCGCCACGAAGATGTATCAGGATTTGCGGCAGCATTATTGGTGGCGTAGAATGAAGAAGGATATCGTAGCATATGTGGCTCGTTGTTTGAATTGTCAGCAGGTTAAGTACGAGCATCAGAGGCCTGGTGGTTTATTCCAGAGGATTGAGCTTCCCGAGTGGAAGTGGGAGCGAATTACTATGGACTTTGTTACTGGACTTCCGCTGACTCGGAAGAAGTTCGACGCAGTTTGGGTCATTGTTGATAGGCTGACCAAGTCAGCACATTTCATTCCTGTGGCAGTCTCCTATTCCTCTGAGAGGTTAGCTAAGATCTACATTTGGGAGATTGTTCGCCTTCATGGTGTGCCCGTATCTATCATTTCGGACCGGGGTACGCAGTTTACCTCGCGTTTCTGGAGAGCAGTACAGCGAGAGTTGGGCACGCGGGTTGAGTTGAGCACAACATTTCATCCCTAGACGGACGGTCAGTCCGAGCGGACTATTCAGATCTTAGAGGATATGCTCCGAGCTTGTGTTATTGACTTTGGAGGTTCGTGGGATCAGTTCTTGCCTTTAGCGGAGTTTGCCTACAACAACAGTTACCAGTCGAGCATCCAGATGGCTCCTTATGAGGCTTTATATGGTAGGCGGTGTCGGTCTCCGGTCGGATGGTTCGAGCCGGGAGAGGCTCGGTTGTTGGGTACGGATCTGGTTTAGGAGGCCTTGGACAAGGTCAGGATTATTCAGGATAGGCTTCGTTCAGTGCAGTCCGGGCAAAAGAGCTATGCAGACCGCAAGGTTCAAGATGTGGCTTTTATGGTTGGTGAGCGGGTATTGCTCCGAGTGTCGCCTATGAAAGGCGTGATGAGATTTGGGAGGAAGGGTAAGCTTAGCCCTAGGTTCATCGGTCCGTTTGAGATTCTTGACTGAGTGGGAGAGGTGGCTTATAGGCTTGCTTTGCTGCCGAGCTTATCAACCGTGCATCCAGTGTTTCATGTGTCCATGCTTCGGAGGTATCACGGCGATCCAGCCCACGTGTTAGATTTCAGCACTGTCCAGTTGGACAAGGACTTGTCTTATGGGGAGGAGCCGATGGCTATTCTAGACCGGCAGGTTCGTCAGTTGAGGTCGAAGAGTTTTCCTTCTGTTCGTGTTCAGTGGAGAGGTCAGCCTCCTGAGGTATCGACCTGGGAGTCCGAGTCCGATATGCGGAGCCGTTATCCTCATCTTTTCCCCGACTCAGGTACTTTTTTCTTCTGTCCGTTCGAGGACGAACGGTTATTTTAGAGGTGGAGAATGTGACGACCCAAAGGGTCATCACCTGTTTTCTTATCCATTTTGTGCTTCCGAGGCCTTGAAAACCTCATTTAAAGTCGCCTCGTTTTGCGTGCGCAGTCCGGGCGCGTAGCCGGAAGGCTTAAATGTGAAATTTTGTGAAAAATGCTAAATTTTGGTATTAAAATGAATGAATTTGACTTCGGTCAACATTTTGGGTAAACGGACCCGGACCCGTGATTTGACGGTCCCGGAGGGTCCGTAGGAAAATGTGGGACCTGGATGTATGCCCGGAATCGAATTCTGAGGACCCAAGCCCGAGAAATGAATTTTTGAGTAAAATTGTTTTTCTGAAATTATTAAGAAAAATTAAAATGAAAATTGATTAGAACGTGTTGGTATCGGGCCCGTATTTTGGTTCCGGTGCCCGGTACAGGTCTTATATGTGATTTAAGATGTTTCTGTAAAGTTTGGTTGAAATCGGACGTCGTTTGACGTGTTTCAGACTTTAAGTTCTAAATTAGAAAGTTAATGAAGTTTGAGGAAAAACTAGTGATTTTGAGGTTTGATTCGTTGTTTGTGATGTTATTTGGCGATTTGATCGCACGGTTAAGTTCATAGGATGTTGTTGAGTTAGTGCATGTGTTTGGTTAGGAGCCCCGAGGGCTCAAGAGTGTTTCCGAAGTGTTTCGGAGTGGTTTCGGACTTAGGAAAATTGCAGAAAATGGATTGAGCAATTGCAGGTCCCTTTGTTCTTCGCGTTCGCGACGCCTCTTCCGCGTTCGCGAAGCTTTATGTTTTTCCTTCATTGCGTTCGCATCAATCCCTTCGCGATCGCGTAGTGTTATTTGACCCTGAGGACTTAGCCCTCTTTTCCTCTTCGCGATCGCATACCCTTGACCGCGTTCGCGTAGTTTGCCAGATTCCTTCATCGTGTTCGCGTGAAGTTCCACGCGTTCGCATAGACCAAATTTTCGGACCCCAGCATTTCCTTCTCCGCGTTCGCGATACTCGTCTCGCGATCGCGATGATCTGTCAGTGCTACCCTTGGCGAATGCGACCAGCCTGTCGCGAACGCGAAGGGCAATTTTGCCCAGTTATATTTTTAATTCCAAAACAGAACAGTGACGGGATTTTTCACAATTTTTCACGAGCTCCTTCTGCTCCGAGGTCTTAGTTGGCCATTGAAGCTTTCTTTCACCAAAACTTCTTGGGTTAGTAAATTTCAACTCGTTTTCTTCATTTTCCATCAATATCTATTGAATTCCTAAGCCTAAAATATGTAATTTAGGGTAGAAATTGGGGGAAATGGGTAGAGTTAGGGCTTTTTGATTTTTCTTGATTTAGACCTCGTTTTGGGGTCGAATTTGAAAACAAATTATATATTCGAGCTCGTGGGTGAATGGGGGATTTGATTTTCGTCCGAACCTCGTGTTTTTACCAAGCGGGCCCGGGGTCAATTTTTGTGATTTTGGGAAGAAAGCTTGGAAATCTATAATTAGGCATTGGGTTTGATTTGTTTAGCATATATTGATATTATGAAGTCATTATTGTATAGATTTGATTAAGTTGGAGCCGAATTCGAGAGGGAAAGCGGTTGTTGTGGATTGATTTGGCCGTGGAAGTTGAGGTAAGTGTTTGGTTTAACCCTAGCTTGAGGGACTAGGAGTTGAATCTTATTTGCTAATTGCTTCTTGTTGAGTACGGCGTATAGGCATGGAGACGAGTATCTATACATTGGTTTCTAGCATGACCGTGGGTCTTTAAATTGTGAATATCCTGGTTTTGTTATAGCTTCCATACTTAATTGACGATTTCTATATGTTGTAAAGAGTATGTGAAAGGAAATTGTGATCGTTGAGCTTCGTGGAGCGTTGGCTCGAGTTGAAATACAAATTGTGAAGGTATATGAGATATTTAAATCCTTGGAGCGTTGGCTCAAGTGATAATGTGAACTATGAGATGAAAGTGAAAGAAAGAGGAAGAGTTATTGGTTTATTCCCTTGCCGGGACGTTTTGTTGTTTTGTTGATTTTCTCCCTTGCCGGGACATGGAAATTTATTGATATTGTTCCCTTGCCGGGATTTGATTGTTTAATTGCATTCCCTTGCCGGAATTTCT
>NW_017682980.1:0-9068 GCF_001879085.1 Nicotiana attenuata | reverse complement strand
GACTCGGAATCCCAAACGGACATCTATAACACTGAAATGCCTTCCAACCCAAATTTATGAAATTCTTCTAAAATACTAACTTCAACAATATACGCCGAAATGCTCACGGGTTATCATAACCAAATCCGGACATACGCCGAAGTCCGAAATCATCATACGAACATGCTGGAACTTTCAGATCCCGATTCCGAGGTCGTTTACTCAAAATTCCAATCTTAGCCATTTTCTTCAACTTAAGGCTGCCGAAATGAAAATTTTCTTTCCAATTTGACTCCGAATTTCCCGAAATTCAACTCTGACCATACGCACAAGTCAATATACCTGAAATGAAGCTGTTCATGACTTCCAACTGCTAAACGACGCGCTAGAGCTCAAAACGACCGATCGGGTCGTTACACTGAACCATTCAACAGTAAAGAAAGTGTCAGGCCAAGACATATGTCTATAACAAAGGTTTCCTACCAACTTTGTTAAAAAGAAATATGTCTATCAAAATGAATATTGTCTTTGTGAATCCAACAGCAACAATTGCAGCTAATAGTTGAGTGTTACCCTTAATTCTGGCGTCCTCAAAAATTGTTAGACTATAATACACAGTTGCATCTATACCTGTGTTCCCACAACCTGTAATTAGCATTCTTCTAACTGCAGGTATCTAAACTGTGTAATATCCAGACATTATTTTATCTATGTTGTTATATATCTTTACTAACCACTAAGCTGCACCATGTAACATGAAATTCTGTCAAAGATCTATGTATTAATGAGTTATTTAGTTAACATGATAACTTTAATGCATATTGAATTTATAACACAAGTAGTGATCCCGAGTCCCTGAATGATGACTGATTATTTTGGTTTTACAATGGCTTCTTTAAATGAAAGAAGTGTATTGGGAAACACAGAACCAATTTCACAAAAAATTAATAACACGAACACACACACAGAGCAAAGCGGAGTAAAGTTGTACCTGAATTTCTGCAAAACTGTTGACAATGATATACATTGCAGTATTTGGACATTTAGATCATTGAAATCGTGATCTTCTTTCAAATATCTAACCATTGTTAAGCTCAATGGAAACTATTTTTGATCGACTATATATTTCTGGAATTATGCATGCATTGCCCACGTGCATTTAAGATTTGAGGTAAACGGTGACTGTATTTAAAGGTTAATTAGTTAGATAAGTGAAAAATAACAACTAAAATAACATATAAGATTCTGCAATGAAACACCAAACTGTTTATTAAAAGTGTCTTCAAAATTACACCACATGAATAAGAATCTTCACTACCATGAGAAATATTTTGGAAAAAGCTAATGTGTTGTGCCTGCAAATTCCTATATATTATGCTAATATGAAACTTACTTCATACACACTCTCATAATTTCTCAAAACTAATCTTATTTCCGTTCAAATAAATGTAGAGTTCATAGCTACTATGCACCAGAGGGGTGCTGCCATTATCAAGGCTAGGAACCAGATAAAGATAATATCAATATGAAGTAAATATAATACTTCACAAACATATATGATCTGGTACTAACATAGTTTTAGCTTATATTGGAGGTTTCTGCACCTAGGAGACTAATCCTATTTCACATTAGAGATCACATAAATAATCTATGTGACATTCAATACTGAGCCATAGGATAGCAGATCCAATATTATGACCCAAACATTAGCATTTAATAGCAAAAGTTCGTCGACTAATCTAAATATCGTTCTCCTCCGCTTCAACAAAGAAGCATATTAGTCACACATAACTACTTGAAAAGCAACTCTTCACTATTAGTTTAGAACTATCGAATATATCTTCTACAAAGATTAAATAGATTAAATTCTTCAGAAATCTGAACTTCACCAACACATTCATTCAACAACCGATTACTTCAAATAACTAACATGTCGCATAAAAAAATATTATCAGAAAGACTGAAGCCACTGCTGATTAAATTCATGATTCATAAAGATGAATTTAGATCAATATTTACACAATTTTACTCCTGAATGAACTTGCACAAATAACAATTTTACAAACATTGTAAATTTTTTTTGGCTCCATCCTACAAACATTGTTAATTTTTTTGGCAGAATATGCATATTTTAAGAATTTGTAGTAGTTGCACAGACTAAACGATTGTCAACAACCAGCGTAATTTTTTTGGCAGAATATGCATATTTTTAGAATTTGCAGCAATTTCAGATACATATAGGTGGAACATGATATTTTGTTTCTTAGATTCATTATTAGAATGTATTATATTGGTAATAAATTATTTGTGCTGAAAATTAGTCTACAATTATAAATCAGACATTCGAAATAAAGTAGAAATAAAATTACAACACATAATCGCTACAAGTAGATAGTTTCATCTATTTGAGGATTGCTGAAAATTAATAAACAATTGATAAAGTAACATTAGAAACAGAAAAAGAAATAAGGGTACTGTGCAAATTGTTTCATGTGGATAGTTTTATCTATTTGAAAATTTTGGAGCAGAGAAGAGGAAGCATAAAAATAAAATCAATTATACATATGTTACCTTTGCATCTTGTAAAATCAACTCTATAGAATATGGTATTTCAGGCTTAAATGATCTGGGATTTTCCACATACTACTCTAAATTTCAAATTTCATTCATCGAGTTGCTTGAAATTTGTCTAATATCATGAAGTTTTGTCGCTATATTTGCAAAGTTCTGTATTCTGAGCAAAGAAAAAAAGGAATAGAAAAGAAATTGAAAGGATGAGCCGCATAAAAAAGATTATTTGTAGTTATGGAGAAAGTTGAGAAGTTATGGAGGATGCCCACGTTTGAGGGTTAGTTTTATTTTTAACTGAATTTTCAGGTTTAACAAATTAAAAATAAAAATAAAAACAGCCCAACAAACATGGGACTCAATAAAACGTGTAGATATAAACTGAATTGGAAGTTTCAAAATTTTTAAACTTCTTTTAACAAATAAGAAAAAACAGCCCAACAAATGAGGGACTCAGATATTGAAACTGAATTAGCATATTTGAAATTTTGTATTTTAAATTATTGTTTAACCTCCAAATTAGTTGGAGGCTTGTCCTAAAATTGGACACATGTTTAATTATTATTTTAACACTTGGCATAATAATATGAATTTTCTTCTCTTATTCTATATAGATAGACTTCTCCACCATCCTAACCAACACCCACCTGCCAAGAACCACCATACCTTCATCATTGAAGCCCCTGTCTCTTTCCTCTTCTTTTTTACTTTGCAAAACCCATTTGTTGGTAGCAACCATGGAAGCCCTTATCTTCTCTATACAAAATAGAGTAGTTTGAGTTAAACCCAGAAACTAAGATCTTCAAGACATGCCATTTATGGATTCAATCTTTGAGTTTAAACAAATATTATGCAGTCTGGTATTCTTGAGTTATAATAAAGGCTTGTAATTTCTTTATCTGAAAGTGTTTTGGTGGATCTAGTTATGTCAGATTTTATGTTATGTGGGTTTTTTCTTTTATTTTGTGAGTTTGAGTTTAATTCTCATTCTCCGTTAAAAGAATTTACTCCTAAGATCAAATTTAAGTTTTTAGAAGTGTAGATGACATACTTCAATGCTGTGAATTTTTTCTATTTCTAAGTGTTTCCTTCTCTAAAATAGACTGTATTTGTTGAATTTTTGTTACTGGCCGTTACTTGTGTTTTTAAAGTAAACAAGGGGTAGGGATTAGAGCCTTAGAGAAGGAAGCCGATGGGAAGGGGGCTTGGAGAAAAGGGTAGACGGTGGTGGAGGAGGAAGCTGCTGGGGGGGGGGGGGGAGGCTTGGGGAAGATTTTGGAGGGGGAAGATGACATAATATTTTGTTGGAAAAAGTTTAATCAATTAAGGTTTATTTTAAATATATATTTATTTACAGTTGAGTTAAGACATGTGTCACATTATGATTAGCACGTGGATGCAGTCTCCAAACAGAAAACTAGTCGAGGAAAAAGTGGTGTGTCTTAGACATACTTTGAAAAGTTTAGGTGTGTAAAAGGTTGTCTATGCTCAGAAGGTGTGTCAAAACTATTACTAGCAATATCTAAGTTGTTTGTGGTATTCCTAACGGAACTATCATCACAACAACATGCTAAAATTGATAGTTGTTGATCCACAGCTGGGTTTCCATTGCGAAATGCATTGCTATTCCTCCAGATCGAAACAACATTTTGATCTGCTATTGTGCAGTCCATTGTAGATATTGAGCGTGCAGTCATTACCCCTTGCTTGTCATCTTCAAAGACTTTTTCAACAAAAACTGGTGTTGCATCAAAAACTTGTATCATAGAGTTGCCTCCAAAACTGCTGCTTGCTTTTGCTAATTGATCTGCTACCCTATTATGTTCTCTGTACGCATGTTGTACTATTGGATTATGGAGCTTCAGTAGGAGGTGCCTGCAATCAAGTATCATGTTATATGTTATATTATCAGTGTATTACATAGTGATAATGTGACGACCCAAAGGGTCATCACCTGTATTCCTACTCGCTCTGTACTTTTGAGGCCGTAAAAACCTCACTTGGGGGTTGCCTCGAGTTTGTGTGCGCAGTCCGGGCGCGTAGCCGAAACGTTTAAATATGAATTTGTGAGAAAGAGAATAAAATTTTGATGTTTTAATTGATTAAGTTTGACTTCGGCCAACGTTTTGGGCAAACGGACCCGGACTCGTGATTCGACAGTCCCGGAGGGTCCGTAGGAAAATACGAGACTTGGGGGTGTGCCCGGAATCAAATTCCGAGCTCCCGAGTCCGAGGAATGAATTTTTGTGTGAAATTATTTTCTGATAATAATTAAAGAATTGAAAAGTGTTATTTGATTAGAAGACTATGTTGTTGGGCTCGTATTTTGGTTTCGACTCCCGGCACAAGTCTTAAATATGAGTTAAGCAATTGCTGTGAAGTTTGGTTAGATTTGGACGTCATTTGACGTGTTTTGAGCTAGAAGCAGTAAATTTGATGTTTCATGGAAATTGGAAGGAAATCCTGGGTCTTGAGGCCTAATTTGATGATTATGATGTTGTTTGGGCGATTTGATCGCACGGATGAGTCCGTAGGATATTTTTGAGTTTATATGAATGTTCGGTTTGGAGCCCGGAGGGCTCGGGTGAGTTTTGAGTAGGTCCTGGGAGGTCTTAGGCTAGAAATGTCAGATGGTTGCAGGTTAAGGTGTTGCAGGCCCCCAGCGTGGCCGCGGTCATTTCCGCGCGGTCCGCGCTGGAAGCTGCACGGTCGCGGTGCGTTCTTGCGTGGTCCGCGTGGCTAGGTTCAGAGGGCCAGTGGATTCTAGGTCAACCAGCGCGGTCGCGCACCAAATCAGTGCGGTCCGCGCTGGGTAGGTTTAGAGAGTCATTTTCTTCCCTTCCTCGGCGTGGCCGCGGCGCATTTTGTGCAGTCCGCGCCAGTCTTCAGCACAGTATATAAAGTCGGGATTTTCAGTCATTTTTCACTTTTTCAAAACCCAAAACATAAAAGGAGATTTTCCAAACGATTCTACTTCTTCAAAACGATTGGTAAGTGATTTCTAACTCATTTTCTTTACTCCTTAACATCCTTAAACATAATTTCAACTTCAAAACAAAGATTTTAAGGGGGAAATTGGGAATTTAGGGTAAAACCTAGGTTTTCTAAAATTGGGGGTTTTGGACCTCAATTCGGGGTCCGATTCCAAAATAACTTACATATTTGAGTTCATGGGGGAATGGGTAAACGGGTTTTGGTTCGAACCTCGGGTTTTGACCATGTGGGCCCGGGGGGCATTTTTGGCCTTTTGGGATAAATTGATGAAAAAGCTATAATTAGTCATTGGGTTTGATTTGTTTAGCTCACATTGATATCATGAAGTCCTTATTGCATAGATTTGGTCGAGTTGGAGCCGAATTCGAGAGGGTAAGCGGTCGTGGAGGATTGTATTGGCCGTGGAAGTTGAGGCAAGTGTTTGGTTTATCCCTAGCTTGAGGGAATAGGAGTCAAGTCTTGTTTGCTAATTGCTAAATGATCGAGTACGATATATAGGCATGGTGACGAGTTCCTATACATCGGGGTCTAGCATGACCGTGAGTCCTTATATGTGAGTTGTTTGGATATTGTTATGCCTTCCATGTTATTAATGACTTCTATACGTGGTAAACACCTTGTGAAAGACATTGTGATTGTAGAACTTCGTGGAGCATTGGCTCGGTCTGATATGCAAATGGCGAGGGTATGTGAAATGAGAAATGCCTTAGAGCTTGACACGAGTGCTAATGAGAGTTAGGATATGGAAATGAAAGAAAAAGAGAAATAACGATTTACTCTTGCATGGTTGTTATTGGTTGTTTGTGTACCCTTGTTGGAATATCCTTCCAATTACTTGTTCACTCCTTTGCCCTTTATTTGTGACTGTTGCTTGGGCAAGGTTGAGAGATATACATTACGGATCGGGTTGCACGCCGCAACAATGTTAATTGTGGATCGGGTTGCACGCCGCAACAGTGATAATTGTGGATCGGGTTGCACGCCGCAACAATGTTAATTGTGGATCGGGTTGCACGCCGCAACAGTGATAATTGTGGGTCGGGTTGCACGCCGCAATAGTGATAATTGTGGGTCGGGTTGCACGCCGCAATAGTGATAATTGTAGATCGGGTTGCACGCCGCAACAGTGATAATTGTGGATCGGGTTGCACACCGCAACAGTGATAATTGTGGATCGGGTTGCACGCCGCAACAGTTATTGATGCAAATGTGTTTACTGTTGGTATTAGTTTCTTGTTCGCTTTAAATTGTAAATTGCACCTAGATTGATTACTTCGGAATTACTGTTAATCTTGTTATCTCCCCACAGCATGTTTCCCCTCCCATACTGTTAGTTGCCTTGTACTTCGATTTCCGTTGTATATTTATAATTGCACATGTTTATATGGGGTCCAGTCTAGCCTCGTCACTACTTCGCCGGGGTTAGGCTAGGCACTTACCAGCACATGGGGTCGGTTGTGCTGATGCTACACTCTGTGCATTTTTGCACAGGTCCAGGTATTGAGCAGCAACAGCAGCATTAGCACGGGGGCAAACCTTCAGTCTAGAGAGACCCGAGGTAGCTTGCAGGCGTCCGCAGGCCCGGCGTCTCCCTTCTATCTTTACGCTTTGGCTGTCATCTCATTGTACCCGAGATAAACAGATTATGTTTCTTTCAGACTTTGTATGTAGTACTCCTTAGATGTTCGTAAGGATGTGACTCCAGTCCCGGGGTAGAGATATGTGTGTTGGAACTTCTGTATTATTGATCATCTATCTACATTTAAGTCTTCCGCTTATGATTTTAATTCCGTCGCCTTTATTTAATGTCGTTAATGGTTTAAAAGGAACATGTGTTTAATGAAATTGCTAATTAAGTTGGCTTGCCTAGCTCCTATTAGTAGGCTCCATCACGACTCCCGAGGGTGGGAATTCCGGATCGTGACAAGTTGGTATCAGAGCTCTAGGTTACATAGGTTTCACAACTCACGGACAAGCTTAGTAGAGTCTGAGGGATCGATACGGAGACGTCTGTACTTATCCCCAGAGGCTGCCAAGTTAGGAAAAATCTCTCCTTGTTTCTTTCTTGTCGTGCGGTTTGGTTTCTCAATGCTAATCGGACTTCTACTCTGTTTCCTCGCAGAATGGCGAGAACACGCGCTTCCTCATCTTCAGACCAGCAGTCCGAGCCCCAGGCAGCTCCCGCTAGGGGCAGAGGACGAGGCCGTGCTAGAGCCCGAGGTAGGGGTAGAGCTCAGCCTAGAGAAGCAGCACCAGCGGCGGAGCCCCAGGTCGGTTTTGACGATGAGGTTCCGGCCCCAGCCCCAGCAGCGCCAGTGGGCCCAGCTCAGGTCCCAGAGGGGTTTATAGCCACCCCAGTTCTTCAGGACGCTTTGGTCAGATTGGTAGGCTTTATGGAGAACGTCACTAGAGCGGGTTTGCTTCCAGTAGCACCAGCCACTTCTCAAGCTGGAGGAGGAGTTCAGACTCCAGCTACACGTACTCCGGAGCAGGTAGATCCCCAGGATCAGGTTCCAGTGGTTCAGCCAGCTGTGACAGCTCAGCCGGGTATTGTGACTCAGACCGGCGATGGAGCGGCTATGTCTGCAGATGCTTTGTAGAGACTGGATAGGTTCACCAAGCTCTTCACCACCACATTCAGCGGTGCTTCTTCAGAGGACCCCCAGGATTTCTTGTATAGCTGCCATGAGGTTCTTCGGACTATGGGTATTGTGGAGACCAATGGGGTCGACTTCGCCACTTTTCGTCTAGCAGGATCCGCCAAGACTTGGTGGAGGGATTTCTGTTTGGCCAGACCAGCGGGGTCGCCAGCATTGACATGGGATCAGTTTGCAGAGTTGTTTTTGGAGAAGTTTCTCCCAGTTACTCAGCGAGAGGCTCTTCGCAGGCATTCGAGCGTCTCCAGCAGGGCTATATGATAGTCACTCAGTATGAGAACCGGTTTATCGATCTAGCTCGCCATGCTCTTGTCATACTCCCCACTGAGAGGGAGAGGGTGAGGAGATTTATTGATGGTTAGATTCAGCCGATTTGACTCCAGATGGATAGGGAGACTCGTAGTGAGATAAGCTTTCAGGAGGCGGCCAATATGGCCCGCCGAGTTGAGATGGTTCTGGCAAAGGGGGGTAGCCATAGAGCAGACAAGAGACCCCGTCACTCAGGTCGTTTCAGTGGTGCCTCATCCGGGGGCAGGGATTCTTATGATAGGGGTCAGCCCTCCAGGTTTCTCAGGGTTCCCCGAGTGATCGTGGTTACCGTGGGCATTATTCTGATCAGCAGTCCCTCAGTGTATCGTCAGCTCCCATCAGCGCACCGCCACTTCAGAGTTTCCGCGGAGGTCATACAGGTCGCCAAGGCCAGCCACAGCGTTCAGAGGGGTGTTATGAGTGTGGTGAGTATGGTCATATCAGGAGAGCTTTCCAGAGATTGAGGGGTACCCAGTCGCAGCAGCAGGGTCCCCGTCCTATGATTCAGGCACTAGATGCTCCACAGCCAGCCAGAGGTGGAGGTAGAGGCCATAGAGGTAG
>NW_017682979.1:8467-9069 GCF_001879085.1 Nicotiana attenuata | reverse complement strand
GGTTCAACTCCTATCCATGGTCTTTCACGCCATTTTCCGGCCATCCATGGCTGTTTGAGTAAGATCTATGGCTTTTCCGGCTAAAACCGGTAACACTTTAAGGTTTTCTCATCTTCTCTGGGTTCTCTGAACCCCTAACTCTTAAGATTTTCCGAGTTCTTTTAGATTTGTCTTAGATCTGTGTATATTATGAGCTTTTGTTGTTTTCCTCAAAGGTTTTTCCGATTTTTCTAAAATAACTCCTCACCTTCGAACTAGGGTTCTTAAACACCTTTCGAAAATGCTTCTTTCTTTTGATTTTTGTATTAATCCGCAAACGTTTGTTTAAGCTTTTTCCACTATTCGAGTTATTCTGATAAAAACCCTAATTTCGTCTCTTAAACTTCTTAGATCTGTACAGATCTGAGAAGGATCGAACTTATTTTACTTGTTTTATGGAAAATCTCCTGATTCGAGCGGTTTGTCATCTTCCTAAACTAGGGTTTTTGAAAATCTTTTCTTTGAAACACTTTCCGATTTTAAGTTCTTCCTTGAGCCTAACTAGCCTACATCGAAAACCCTAATTTTACGGGTTCTTACGTTTGGTTAGTATTTAGCTATGA
>NW_017682979.1:0-7472 GCF_001879085.1 Nicotiana attenuata | reverse complement strand
AAAACTTATTTCAAACTAATCATTTTCAAAATTGTTTCCAACTCAACTCTTTTAAATCTATGTCAAGCACTCTCACACATACTCTTAGGCCACTAGGTTTTGCCCCTTTTGTGTGAGCCTTGCCTTGGGACCCTTGAGTTCCCTCTGAACTTGGACACATAAAAGCTGGCCATTCCACACTGCACTTACTCTGTTTTGGTTATGCAATCTGGGCGTGAGCACTGCCCGGGATCCCTTGAGGTCCTTAGGGAACTCTGACATACCCTGATATAAGAAAGGCTATGGAACAATCTTGGCACTTGAGGTGGTTTATTGCATAACTCAGGGAGGAAGTCCTAATCAGGTGCTGAAAGTCTGGGCCTGTTTCAGGCTCTCTATAGTGTAATTTTCACTTTTCTTATGTAATTCATTCACATGATCTGTAATAATTTGTAAACGAATATTGGGGTAATTAGTGAAAAGGGCAGGCATTTACATGTTTGTGGGGTAAGGCGGGTAGAAACCATGCCTGTAGGACTTTACATTTCACCATGTTTGGCCTTACCATGTTAGAAACCATGCCTATAGGACTTTACATTTCACTATGTTTGGCCTTACCATGTTAGAAACCATGCCTATAGGACTTTACATTTCAGTATGTTTGGCCTTACCATGTTAGAAATCATGTTTAGTAGGATTTTACTATACTTGCCTTACCATGTTAGAAATCATGTTTAATAGGTCTCAAAATCAGTTTCACAAATAGATGCCATGCCTATATGATATAATTTAATCCAACTTCTGTTATAACAAGTGTTACATGTTTTCTTTCATTGGTCATCATGCCTGCCAAGTTTCTGAAATCAGTGTTAAACAACTAGATGTCATACCTATAGGGGATAACTCTAGAAATTTTGCCTATAGATCTTAATTAGTTTAGTTAAATAAATCAATCCAGTCCACGTTTTAGTTCGTTTTGAAACTGGTTTAATTAACGGTTTATTTTCTCTAAAACAAGTTCTTTCAAAAACTGCGTTGATTTTTCACTAGATATCATGCCTATTAGGACTCAAGAGTCCACTTTAAGAAACCTGCCTTGTTTCACTATATAAAATGTAGTCATCTGTGTTCTGCGCCTAGGCAAGCCTTAAGCAATCAACTTAAAATATAACCAGAACCGTCTTTGTGATTAGTGTTTAACTCTCAACGTGTTAAAACCAGTTTGCAAGCCTGATTCAGACTTCTTTTTTGAGTCATGTAATAAATCTGGTTCTATTGTTATCACTTAAAAACCTTGTTAGGATCTGAAGGTGGACGTTACCTGTATATGAGTCGTGCTGTCTGTGTGCATCACTTGTGGAGGTATATCTGAGCCTTCTATCTATTTTCTGTGTTTTCCCCCTAAATGCAGTCCTAGGTGTTCTTGTTTGTCGCCTAGTATTTTGCCTTTAAACCTGAGGGTCTGCCCAGAACCCCCACCCCTTTTATAGGATAGAGTCCTAAATTCCTTCGGGACTGATAGGAAGGGACGGGTAACAGCATGCAATAGGGGTGGAGACCAACCTTCGCTTTAATTACCTTCACGGGGCGGGAAAGGGTAGATATGGATATGATGACCGGTGCGCTAATGCCACGCATAGCCCCTTTCGAAGGAGTGATTACCGGGTATTGCATTGATGTGTTCCATATATGAACAAACCTAGGATACCCCCTTACATTCCCAAGTATGCTTAGATTAAAATCTTGCTTTGTCACTAATTATTTTTCGAACACCTGTGTATTTAAACTCAAATCCCCTACTATTTGAGCCACACTTATTTATCTGCTAATTGTACACATTCACAAAAATTGTTTGGCCGGGAACCACACTAGTGGATCCTGAGGGGTGCCTAACACCTTCCCCTTAGGATAATTTCAAGCCCTTACCCTATCTCTGGTTACCAAACGTAGTTATAGATGAACCTTATAGGTGCCCTAACGCACCTTAAATAATTAGGTGGCGACTCTTCAAAATACAAACCCCTTTCCCACAAGGAACGAGTTGTCTCAACCAAAACGTCACGAACCCGATTTCGCGAGAAAAAAGGGGCGCGACAGGTCCCAGAAAAATACGTAGTTGATAAAGTTTATCCGAAAGGTATATTGAGCTTAGTAACATATTTTTATGCATTTCATTCATTTATACATGTGCATTGACCCATGACCAAATGGCGTTATATATGCGTATATATATGTACTTATATGTATATGGGATATAGAAAAGGTTACGACGTTATATATGCACCACCACCTGATCAGTTGGTATATCTTGATGATGTCGCCCACAGTGGCCGAGACGATATGATGGGATGACCTCAGAGGCTTGATGATGTTATGTACACCTATACTTATGCATGACACGATATTTATATACTCGTGCATGAAATTTTAAATGTTTCAGAATTTACAAAGTTATTTAGACTTACAGATGGATTTCTTTATTCCATGTTTTCATCAATGTCTTTCATGTACTAATTTTCATGCCTTAAATATTCAATACATTATTCGTACTGATGCCTTTTTTCCCGGGGCCTGTGTTTCATGCCCGCAGGTGCAGGTAGGCAAGCCGACGGTCCCTCTTCTTAGGATCCTTGATCTGCGAGAGTTGGCGTGCTCCACTTGATCTGGAGCTGCTTGTGATTTTGGTACGATATGCTTGTGTGTATATATATATATATATATATGGGTATGACATGGCTCAGTCCCATCTTTGTACAGTTGTATTTCTATTAGAGGTCTGTAGACAGTTATGTATAGTTGTATAGTATGTGGCCTTGTTGGCTTTCAGTTTTGGGTATATAGTTGTCTATTGAAGCCTTGCAGGCTCGGCCACTATATTCCGCATATATATGTACATATGTCTTTTGGATAGATTTCCCTCATGTATGTTATTCACGTTTATATCTTAAACGCATGCTTAAGGATTTCGACATGTAGGATTCGGGCACCCATCGTGGCTCATCGGTTTGGGTCGTGACAAAAGTGGTATCGGAGCAGTTCTGTCCTAGGGTTGTCTACAGACCGTGTCTAGTAGAGTCTTGTTTATGGGTGTGTTGTTCACCACACTTATAGACAGGAGGCTATAGGACATATAGGATGTTATCCTCTCTTTTTATCTTAGATCGTGCGATATAAGAATTCATGTTCCTAATAATATGTTACATTTTCAGCTAGGGGTGTGCATTCGAATCCGTTTATCGATAAATCGAATCGATTATTTGTTATCAGTTTATCTATTTCGGTTTATCGATTTATCGATTTCGATTTCGATTTCGAAAATTTTCCTTATCGAGTTATCGATTTCGATTTCGATTTTGTCCTCTTCGGTTATCGGTTTATCGATAAACCGAGAAGAAATACTAAAAAAAATTAATTTTTTAATTTTTTTTACCCTTATTCTATAATACCCTTTCCTTTACCCTCAGTCCCTAACCCTATTATTTCATCTACCACATTTAAGGAATGATCATATTTAAAGTTCATGGGAATGAAGTTCAAATTAATGGAATATAGAATTAGCTGTGATGATGTATTTTTTTTATACCGTTGGAGTGTTGGTGGCATACATTTGATCCCTTACTTTAGTTTCGTTGCATGTGCTTGTTGACACAATTTTTATGTTATAAACGGTGTTCGTCTTATTTTAGCTTCTTGGTCCATATTAGTTAGGCGTGTTTATAGCGATATACTTTCTATGGAATCCCGCAAATTTTCTTATTGGTGTAATCGATAACCAAATCGATAAGCCCCAAAAATCGATAAATCGAAATTGAAAAAATCGAAACCTTATTGAAACAATAACGATAAGCATATGTACAAATCGATAATCGATAAGTAATTATCGATAAGGGTCAAAACCAAATCGATCAATCGAATGCACGCCCCTATTTTCAGCGATGCCTCCGAAGACTATAGCCGCCCAGAAGAGACTACTAGTCGAGCGCCATAACTTACCAGGGCTCAGGGAGAGTCTCATAGTGAGATTCTGTCTCAGACTTCACATACCCCGCCCTCTCCAAAAGAGCCCTGAAGGGCACCAGCTGCAACTCCCGCCCCTGTACGTTCAGTCCCTCAGCTAGATACACCGGGTCAGGAGATGAGAGATGTTATTCAGCTATTAACTCGATTAGTAGCCGCGCAGGCCCGGCGTTAGGAAGTAGGTATTGGTCACGCAGATAGGTCCGTCAGTGCGAGGTTTCGTGATTTCATTAATTTGGATCCTCCGGTATTGACTGGGTCAGATCCAAATAAAGACTCTCAGGTATTTATCGATAGAATAGAGAGGACATTGAGGGTAATAAAGGCCATTACGACTGAGTCAGTTAAGCTAGCTTCCTATAGACTTCAGGATGGTGCAGTTAATTGGTACGAGTCTTGGGAGTTCTCCAAAGGTGAGAATGCCCCTCCAGCAGTATGGCAGGAGTTTACAGAAGCTTTTCTTCGTCATTATATGCCACCATAGCTTAGGCGGGCCAGAGTTGATAGGTTCTTGACCCTTCGGCAGGGTAACATGAGTGTTCGCGAGTACAGTCTTCAGTTTGATTCATTGGCTAGGTATGTTCCCACTATTGTATCTGAGATGGAGGATCGGGTTCATCAGTTCGTGATAGGGTTAAAGCCGCACTTGCTTAATGATTGTATGTCGGTCTCACTTTAGCCAGACATGGATATTTCTCGTATTCAGGCATACGCTCAGGGTGTAGAGGAGCGTAAGCAGAAACAGAGGGCCGATCGTGAGCATGATAGGGCCCAAAATAAGAGAGCGAGGTCTTCGGGTCCTTCTGGTGAGTTTCGAGGTGGTCAAAGACAATAGTACCCGAGGTATTCAGCCCATCCATTGGCTAGCACACCCCCTCAGTTTGGTGGTAAGAGATTTGATCGTTCCACGTATTCAGGGCCTGGTAAGAATTCCAGGGCCTCAGGTTCTTAGTATAGGGGTGAGTCAAGTCAGATGAGGCCGCCCTTGCCACGATGTGCTCAGTGTGGTAAGCAGCATGCCAGGCAGTGCCGTATGGGATTGGGTGTTTGATATACTTGTGGTTATCCGGGCCACGTTATGAGGGATTGTCCGATGAGAGGTGATGCAAGCATAGCTCAGCCAGCGGGATCTGTAGCTGGTTCGTCATCATCAGTACACCCCCCTGGGCAAGGTTCACAAGCACCAATGAGTCGTGGTAGAGGCAGAGGCGGAGCATCTAACTCGAGCGGTCCTCAGAACCACATTTATGCGTTGGTAGGACGACAAGATCAGGAGTCATCGCCTGATGTTGTTACAGGTATATTATCAGTCTCCTCATATGATGTATATGCACTAATTGACCTTGGTTCCAACTTATCATATGTTACTCCGTTGGTTGCTAGTAAGTTTGGTATGAAACCTGAATTGGTTAAACCTTTTGAGGTGTCTACACCTGTTGGGGACTCAGTGATAGCTAAGCGAGTATATAGGGGTTGTATAATAGTAGTTCATAGTCGATCTACCATAGCGTACCTAATCGAGTTAGATATGGTAGAATTTGATGTTATAATGGGTATGGATTAGTTGGCTTCTTGTCATGCCAACGTTGATTGTAGATCAAAGATAGTCCGATTTCAATTTCCAAGGGAGCCTGTTTTGGAGTGGAAAGGTAATACGGCGTCACCGAGAGGAAGATTTATTTCCCATCTCAAGGCAAGGAAGTTGATCAGAAAGGGCTGTATTTATCACTTAGTTAGGGTTCAGGATGTGGAAGTAGAGTCACCAACCATCCCGTCCATCCCTGTGGTTAATGAGTTTCTCGATGAGCTTCCAGGTCTTCCGCCAGAGCAAGAAATTAAGTTTGCTATTGACCTACTACCAGATACTCATCCAATATATATTCCTCCCTATAGAATGGCCCTCGCAGAGCTGAAAGGGTTGAAGGAACAACTAAAGGACTTACTTGAAAAAGGCTTTATCAGGCCTAGTACATCACCGTGGGGAGCACCTATGTTATTTGTGAGAAAGAAAGATGGTTCCTTACAGATTTGTATTGATTATAGACAGTTGAATAAAGTGACGATCAAGAATAAGTAACCGCTCCCGAGGATTGATGATTTATTTGATCAGTTTCAAGGTGCCAAGTGTTTTTCAAAGATAGACTTGAGGTCCGGGTACCATCAGGTAAGGGTTAAGGAGGAAGATATTCCAAAGACAGCATTTAGGACCAGATACGGGCACTTTGAGTTTCGTGTTATGTCGTTCGGTTTGACCAATGCCCCATCAGTATTTATGCATTTGATGAACCGTGTGTTCAGTCCCTTTTTAGATCTGTTCGTAATTGTATTTATCGATGATATATTGGTGTATTCTCGTTCAGAGGCTGAGCATGCAGATCAGTTACGTACTGTGCTCAGAGTTTTACAAAATGGGAAGTTGTATGCAAAATTCTCTAAATGTGAATTCTGGTTGAACTCTGTAGTTTTCCTTGGGCATATCATTTCGGGTGAAGGCATCCGGGTGGATACACAAAAGATTGAGGCAGTAAAGACTTGGCCTGGACTCACAACACCAATGGAGGTTCGTAGCTTTCTCGGTTTGGTAGGTTATTACAGGAGATTTGTAGAGGGATTTTCTTCCCTTTCAGCACCTTTAACAAAGTTGACTCAGAAGGGAGAAAAGTTTCAATGGACTGATGCTTGCGAACGGATTTTCCAGGCATTAAAGGACATATTAAATTCAGCACCGGTCCTAACGCTCCTAGAAGGGACCGATGGTTATGCTATCTATTGTGACGCTTCAGGCGTTGGATTGGGTTGTGCTAATGCAGCATGGTAAGGTTGTAGCTTATGCTTCTAGACAACTAAGAAAGCACGAGAAGAACTACCCGACCCACGATTTAGAGTTAGCCGCAGTGATTCATGCACTAAAGATGTGGAGGCACTACTTGTATGGCATTCATGTTGATATCTATACGGATCATAAGAGCTTCCAGTATATCTTCAAGCAAAAGGAATTGAATTTACGTCAAAGGAGGTGGTTGGAGCTGCTTAAAGATTATGATGTTGTTATTTTATACCATCTAGGGAAGACAAACGTGGTAGCCGACGCCCTCTGCCATAGATCTATGGGTAGCCTATCATATTTACAGCCAGAAAAGAGGAGAATAGTCCATGAGGTTCATCAGCTAGCTAGTCTTGGAGTTCGGTTACTAGACTCAGATGATATTGGAATTACTATTCAGGATACGACAACATCCTCTTTAGTAACTGAAGTAAAGGAATGCCAGTACGAGGATCCTGTGTTAGTTCATTATAGGGATACCACCCCTCAGAAGGAGAAGACACCGTTTGAAATTACAGGAGATGGGGTCCTCAGATATCGAGGACGATTATGTGTCCCTAATGTTGCAGGGCTGCATCGGCAGGTTATGGAGAAACTCACTATTCTCGTTATTCTATCCATCCCGGAGCGACAAAGATGTATCATGATATCA
>NW_017682978.1:7474-9071 GCF_001879085.1 Nicotiana attenuata | reverse complement strand
AACCCTCTAAACGTTTCTTAACCCCCTTTTCCCCGTAAACCCCCGTTTACGGTTTGGAACTTTTAGGAACGCGTACCGGGGATTACGGTAACCCGTCGTTTTACCTTAACGTTTTGACGACTTTAGCCCGTAATTTTACCCCCGGACCCCCTAAACGTCCCTTAAGTCCAGGTACCCGTAAGGGACAGTTTTAGGTAACGACTTTTAAAGACTTTAAAAGGGGAAACGGGGTAAGTATTTAAAGGGTCGTTTTACGGTTTTATTTAAAGGTTTTCCTAAAAGGGACGTAAAAACGACTTAAAGGACGACGAATACTAAAAACACGATTAGAGCAAGTTGGGGAAGCACATAACAAGTAAAAGGACTCAGATATACCTCCTTTGACAGAGAAGCACGTAATTTAGCATGTCTTGAACATACTGTTTAGGGTCTGATTAAAACTTAAAGGTTGAGGTAGATTGATTTGTTACATAGTTAAGATAAGAAGCCCGAATCAGGCCTGCCTGCTGGTTGTAGCTAATAAAATCTGATTCAGTTTATAAAGTTTACCATATGGTTTGCCTAAGTGTTGGACGAGGGTCCTATAGACATGATATCTACTGATTTCAGAAACAATGAAGTAAATTGAATACATACTAATATGAGAAAAGTTGTCAGTTATTAAAGAAAGGCAAGTTTTAGCGAGAGATCATAAGTTCTGCGTCATTATTACTGGTTTTAGACTTATAAGCGAGTGAAGCGATTCACACTTGATTAATAGTTCCTATAGGCATGCTTTCTACGCGTTGTTGATTTTTAAACACTTTTATGGACATAGTAAAATACAAAAAACCTATAACCATGATATCTAGGTGCTGAACTTTTGTTTAAAGCCTATGAACATGATATCTACTTCCAGTTGATTGATTAAGACCTATAAACATGATTGCCTGATGAAGAATGTGTATGCAAGATTCAGAAAGACCTATAGGCATATTTTCTATGTGCATGCAGAAATTCAGAAATGCACCTATAGGCAAGTTATCTATATGAGGGTGCAGAAATTTAGAAATAACCTATAGGCAAGTTATCTATATGAGAGTGCAGAAATTCAGAAACTCCTATAGGCAGGATATCTACCCCTTTTGCATACATGGTTACCCCTCCCTTTTTCACTAGCCATCCCCGAGAGTTTTATTACAAAAATATTACAGCCCAGAAAAAGAAGTAAAGTATAGAAAATACATCAGAAATAAAAAAGACAACCAAGGAAAGCCTGATTTAGACTTCCTGTCTGAAGTATGAAGTAAACCAACTCCAAGAGATCATATTTCAAAGCCTTTCTCCCATTTGGGGTGTGTCAAAGTTCCCTAAGAGTCTCATATGAACTCCGGGCAGTGCTTACATGTATCACCAGATTAAGACATAGTGCAGTATGGAAGGGCCAACCCTCAGGTGTCCAAGTTCAGAGGGAACTCAAGGTCCCAAGGCAAGGCTCACAAGAGGGGGGCAGAACTTAAGGACTAAGAGAGAGTGCAAGTGCAGAAGCAAAATTCTGAAAGGGGAAAGGGAAAAGGGAAACAACTTAAATCAGTACACATAAGGGTATAGGGGAATG
>NW_017682978.1:0-5212 GCF_001879085.1 Nicotiana attenuata | reverse complement strand
TTTTCCCCATTTATTTTATAAAAATAGCAAATTAAATTCTGGAAATAAATTGAAAGCACTAAAAATGATTTATAACATATAAATATTAAATTAAAATACTGGAATCAATTTTGTAAGTATAAAATGCGATTAAATCTTAAAATAGGCTAATGTTGCAATTATATGCAATTTAGCTTTAAAAATACTAAATAGATTTGTAAAAATATACAAAAATTATTTTAGCTACATTTTAGTATAAATATAAAATTCCAATAACTAAATTACCAAAAAATAATAATTTTGAAAATAATCATTAGGCTTTTATGGATGAAAAAGGGAAATAAATCGGTTTAAAAACTTAAAAATTATGGAAAAAATAATAAAATGCTTGGACACACTTATACATGCATATATATGCTATTTTGAAGATATTCTGCATATAAAAAAAATAGACAGGGAAAAATTGGGTACCAACAAGAATACATCCCTATGTTCCTATCAGGGTCATGAGACAAGCTGATAGAAAACAAGTCATACCACGAGTCTCCAAAATGAGTCATTACAGAGCCTATTTTCAGGGTGACGCCATTCCATAGAAATGTGAAGCCCAGCACATATGGAACTTGAAGATTATTGTGGAAAAAGATACAACCGAGCCAGATCGATATCACGCAGGTCATGTGTATTTCTACCCATCATGGTTGGAAGATAACATAGCAGGAATAGTCGAACCAGGGGTTGGTCAAGGAAACAGGGTCATAGATGAAGTCTCTGAAGCACAAGTGAAGTATGAAAGGCTGCGCAAGAGAGTCCTTGAATCCGAAGCCAGGCACTTGGAGCAACACAAGTTCGACATAGAGTCAATTAACGAGTGGAAGGAAATAGCTACAAGATCGACAGAAAGGCTGGAGTATTTGGAGCAGGGTCTAATGGAACTGGAAGGGAAGATGAGGAAAAGGGTCGCAGACTGTCAGAATGCAGAAGGCAACGAGGGAGGACACCTAGCAAGGACATAACTGCTACTGGACATGGACGACCTGGGGAATTTGATTGATGGAGCCAAGAAAGTCAAAGATGGGGAAGGTCCCTCCGGGAACAAGTAGATTAGATTTAGCTGTTTTTTTCTGAAATGTTTTGGAATATAATAAGGCAAATGCCATTAGTAACTCATTTATTTATTCTCGTGTTTAGGTTCGTCTTATTTATTACATTAATGAAATGAGGCATTTATCGGCATTAAATCTCTCCAAATCTATTTGTCGCTAGGCCTACCTCGGGCACAACGAGGTTCCCCAAGTTAGGACGGGAAATTACATTCTTGCAATACATGTTTAAATACTACAAATGCTTTTCAGAATCCCTACTGACTTGCTTATCTTTTTTGCATTTTTCTTTATTTTGATTATTCCCATTCCCCAAGGTTGGTTCACACATACTGGCATCATCAGCATATCATACCAGATACAGTGGCCCTCCACCTCCTCCTCCTCCAAGTAATCCAAAAGGCAAGGGAAAAGCTAAGATGGATGATATGAGTGGTATACGGAAGGAAAATGCTGAGAATATTGAAACTTCAGACGGTCGAAGTACTCCAGCCCAGAATGATTTGGTCCTATGGTTGGAACAGAAAATACTAGAATTGCAAGGGGAACTTGAGCAGGTCCGCAACTTGGCAAACCTCTCCCTCAACCTAAATGTCCTAGATGTTAACCAACAAAATGCTCAAAACCCAGCACCTCCTAAAAACACACCAAACCAACGTCCACAAAATCCTCCCGCACCCCATCAATACGCAACACCTCCCCAAAAATCTAATCCTCCATCAATACCCACTCCTCCTTAGCATCAACACCTTCCTACTCAATACCCACAAACCACTTACCATACTCCACAGAATACCCCACAACCTATCCCTGATCCGCAAAATTCAACTAATGATCACTACTACGCTCCAACCCCTGGCACCCACCAAAATAATCCTATATACGTGGAAACCTTACCTCACTTTACCCAGCCAATCTCATACACTCTAGAATCTGCCAAGAAGGACCTGCTCATTAAGAACATCGCAGAGGAACTCAAAAAGCTCACAAGCCGAGTCCAGGGTGTTGAAGAAGGCAAAGGAATTGAAGGTCTGAATTATGAGGATCTATGCATTCAGCCAGACGTGGAACTGCCGGAAGGTTACAAACCTCCTAAGTTTGAGATGTTTGATGGAACAGGTGACCCTAAGGTACATTTGAGAACATACTGTGATAAGCTCATGGGAGTTGTGAAGGATGAAAGGATTCGCATGAAGCTGTTCATGAGGAGTCTCACTGGAGACGCCCTATCTTGGTAGATAAGTCAAAATCCCAAGAAATGGGTCAATTGGGTAAGCATGGCGTTAGACTTCATGGATCGATTCAGGTTTAACACAGAGAATGCACCGGATGACTTTTACATACAGAATCTCAAGAAGAAACCAACGGAGACTTTCCACGAGTATGCTACTCGATGGAGGTCAGAAGCTGCAAAGGTTAGGCCGACACTAGAGGAAGAGCAGATGAACAAATTCTTCGTCAAGGCCCAGGATCCACAATACTATGAAAGGCTAATGGTTATTGAAAATCATAAATTCTCCGACATCATCAAACTCGGAGAAAGGATTGAAGAAGGGATCAAGAGTGGGATGGTAACCAATTTTGAGGCGTTGCAGGCTACGAACAAAGCATTATAGTCAGGGGGTATATCAAAGAAGAAAGAAGTAGGGGTAGTGATGGTGGCCCGAGGTCCAAAATCTCCACTCACATACCAAACACCTCCACCCGCATACCAACCTTCACCTCCCAGATATTCTCAACCCACTACCGCCTATCACACTTATAACATCCAGCCAGCCCATTATCATTCACCTCTAGCTCGTCAAAACTATCAAAAACCCAAACCCAATTTTAATCGCAGGCCGCCCAGACAATACACCCCTATTGCTGAACCCATTGACCAACTATGTGAAAGATTGAAGGCTGGCGGATATGTTACCCCTATTACTGTTGTTGCCATGGAAAACTCCTCCCAATGGGTCAACCCAAACAAAATATGTGCATACCATTCTGGCATGAAAGGGCATACTATTGATGAATGCTGCACTCTGAAAGACAAGATTCAAACCCTAATTGACACCAAAGTCATATAAGCAAAGGAAGCCGCACCAAATGTCCGCAATAATCCCCTCCCAGATCATAGGGTGAAGGAGTAAATGTAATAGAAACCGATGAAGAATGGGATCCTGAAGGGTAAATTGGGCTTATTCGGGAGGGTGATGACCCTAAACCTGCAGTCACACTCACATCTATTGTGGTACAGATACAACCACCAGTCGAAGTTGAAGTAGCCGCATCAGTCCCGTTTGAAATTGAAGTAACCGCACCTGCAACTACACCTACTCCATTTGAAGTAGAAGTAGCCACACCCTTCACTGTGATGGTGACACTCATACCACCTTTCAAGTCCAACGCCATACCCTGGGATTACGTTGCCGAAGCTAGGAGAAAGGGAAAAGCAAAGATGGAAGAATCTGGTGCTGCACAGGGAATGACCAGAACTGGAAGGATCTATACACCTAAAAATTTAGGAGGAACAAGCAACGAAGCTGCTACCAAACAACCCGTCATTGAAACTGGTCCAGGTGATCTCTGGAGAAAAGTACAGGGTCGTTAATCATCTGAACAAGACTCCGGCTCAGATATCCATCCTATCGCTGCTACAAAATTCTGAGGCGCATAGGAATGCTCTGATGAAGGTGTTGAATGAAGCTTATGTGCCTAACAACATCACCAGTGGAGAGATGACCAACATGGTGGGGCAAGTACTGGAAAGCCACAAGATCACCTTTCACGAAGATGAACTACCACCTGAAGGATTAAGTCACAACAGGGCACTGCACATCACAGTACAGTTTGAGGACAAATTCATTGCCAGAGTCCTAATAGATGGGGGTTCAAGCCTCAACATTTGTCCATTGACTACTCTGAAAAGGTTGGATAAAGATTTCCATGAGATACGAGCAGGGAGTATAATGTAAAGGCATTTGATGGGTCTCAAAGGGCCACAATTGAGGAAATTAACATGTGTTTGCAGATGGGCCCGACTTGGTTCGTTGTTGAGTTTCAAGTATTGGACATATCTGCTACGTACAGTCTTTTATTGGGACGACCTTGGATACACGCTGCTGGAGATGCAGCTTCTACACTACACCAGGCTGTGAAGTTTGAATGGAACCATCAGGAGGTAGTCATTCACGGAGACGGAAGTAATCCCATTTACACTAGTCAAACTTTCCCGGTTGTCGAGAATAGAAGAAAGCTGGGTGGAAAAACTTATCACCACATCAAGCATGTCAATGCGATTGAGAAAGATAAAAGGTGGAGTAGAAAAATAGAAAGCATACTGGCATGGTCAGGGTATGAACCCGGCAAAGGGCTTGGGAAGAATCTCCAGGGCATCACTAAGCCAATACAACTGAAACGTTATGGCACAACTTTCGGGCTTAGGTACCAATATACCTGGTAGGAGTATGATGCTTGGTCACCACCATGGCGTGGTCCCTATTACCCTCTCGAGCAACCAGTGCCGCATCTGAATCAGACCTTTCACCAGGCTGACACAATATCTGTAGAGGAGGAAGCTTTGGCTGGGCTGAGGAACCTGTTTCTAGAAGATGAGGATATGGATTGCAATGTGATAGGTTAGGAGGAGGTGGAAGAAGGCCTTACCATTCAGACAGTGTAGAGGGGAACATTTCTCAGGATCTGGATAGCCACACCATCAAGGGCCAGACGAGTCCCGAGGTAGCATGGCTACTAATGTTATTTGGGAAAAAAGTCTTCTTTTTTAGCATTTAGTTTTTAAGATATCTTCCCTTTCAGTATTTTGTTTTGGAAAACGTTGTTTTGAAGTCATTCAGACGATATTTTGTTTAACATTTCAGCATTTATCAAATAATTTGATGTTTTATTATCGCTATCTTTCATATCTTTCTTCTACAGCATTACTACTTCTTACCTTGATGAACCCAGGACTGTGACATGTAATGAGACAACGTGACATAAGGATAGTGACTCGGAGGAAGAGGATGAAATACCTGAGGAAGTTAGCAAAGAAGTCGAGAATTTTGAGAACAAACCTGAGTCCAACCTGAACGAAACCGAGGCAATCAATTTGGGAGATTCCGAAACCATCAAAGAAACTCGCA
>NW_017682977.1:4986-9071 GCF_001879085.1 Nicotiana attenuata | reverse complement strand
GCGCCTGATTGCTAAAACTTGAAATGTATTCCCTTGTTCTCCAGGTGGGCGCCTGATTGCTAAAACTGAAAAGTATTCCCTTGTTCTTCAGGTGGGCGCCTGATTGCTAAAATTGAAAAGTATTCCCTTGTTCTCCAGGTGGGCGCCTGATTGCTGAAACTTGAAATGTATTCCCTTGTTCTCCAGGTGGGCGCCTGATTTCAACAAAATAGACAAACAAAGAAGATTTTTTTTTTTGCCCCAGTTTGGTGGCGTCAAACATGTCTGGTGCCTGCCTTTCCTTGAGGTGGGTTTCTCCGAAACGAACGAAATTTCTGCCCCTGTTTCAATCAAAGAAAAATCTTGTCAGTTTAAAATGTGGTGGTTGGTTTGTGGCCTTGACTTTGAGAGCGATTGCTCCTTCGCTTCCCATGATGACTGACTTCCACTTGAGGACCTTGCTTGTTTATGGACTAACCCTTTTCTCTGTCGTCCCCATCACATAAAATTCCTTTTCTCCGTTCGGACCCAATATCTTCTATTTGTTGCGTTGCATGAACCGGTGCCTCCCCAACCTTCGTGTCTCATATGAACCCCAAAGCACGTCTATTCCCCCCACTCCGTGTGTATGCTGTTCTTTCTTGACTTAAACCACTGGCCTTGGCCTTGAGGTCTGTTGCTCCTTCACTTGCCATGACAACTGATTTCCATTCGAAAACCCCGCTTGTTCCTTGACTAACTACTTCCTTTGTAAACCTTAACACAGAAAATACCTCTTCTTGCTCAAACCCAACACCTTCTATCTGTTGCATTGCTCCTGAACTGACATTTACCAACCTTTGTGTCTCACATGAACCCCAAAGCACGACACTTGTCACCCCTTCATTGTGTATGCTGTTCTTAAACCACTGGTCCTGTCCTTAAGGTCTACGGCTCCCTCATTTGCATTGATAACTTTGACTTCTGCTTGGAAAGTCTTGCTCGTCACTGGTTTAACACCCTTTTATCAACCTTATCACAGGAAATACCTTTGAGCTGTTCAACCAACCCTTCATCTGTTGCATTGTTCATGAATTAACATATACCAAGCCTTTGTGTTTCACGTGAACTTCTAAAGTATATTGATTGTTGCCAACTATCGCGCATGTTGTTCTTTCCTGATTTAAATCACTGGCCTTGGCCTCGAGGTCTATAGTTCCTTCACTCGCCCTGATAACTTTGATTTCCACTTGAAGACCCTGCTTGTCACTGATTTACCACCTTTTGTCAATCTTACCACAGAAAATATCTCTAATCCGTTCACCAAGCACCTTCCGTCTTGTTGCATTGTTCATGAATTGATATGTACCAAACCTTTGTATTTCACAAGGATCCCAAAGCATGTTGATCGTTACTAGCTCAATGCGCTTGTTGTTTTTTCCTGACTCATGACATTTTGATGTGTTAACCAGACCCCGTTTTGTGCAATTGGAAAGCTGGTGGCAAATTTTGAAGTCATTTCTTACTTGTTCTGACCAGACATACTCGAGAAGAGGAAGTAAACAAAACAAAAAGAACAGAGTAGAGGACAATGGGAAGAGATGATTCCTAACAAGAAAACTACAAAGTAGAAACCTATCGGATGTGGATACCAACTCTAATGACCATGACATGCACCTGCGGCCTATTTTGTTAAGCAAATCTGATGTTCAACTCTTGTCGTACCTTTTTACCGCGAAACTGGGCTTCAATGCTCCGCTTATCCAATCTGATTCACTATCCTTATTCAACTTGTAGTGCCCGAAAGGTTTTCACCATCAAGCCTCTCTCATTTTGGTCTTTCTCTCACCTCGCTATCACCTTATGGTGCCTATGAAGGTTTTCACCAATAAGACTCTCTCATTTTTATTTCTCTCAGCTTACTTTGCCTTATGGTGCCCGTGAGGGCATTTATCATCAAGACTCTCTCATTCTTCATTTCCCTTGTTTGGACTGGAGTGTTGCCCCTGATATGGTTCACCTCTACTCGCTTTACTCGGCGTCTCTCGAAGATTGATCAGAAGGTCTTTCTTTGGACCGTAATACAGGCTTTTGGACAGGGTTAGGAAGAAAGGGTATCAAAGGCTCAAAACAATTCAACATGGGTTCAAAATTACAACTTTCGGAATCAGATTTCTTACAACAACCACAACTTCTGCCCCAGTTTCTTTCTTGGGGACTTTTGAATTTTATTTGGTGTGACTGAACCTCAGAGAGAGGCTGCCTACGTACCCTTTCGGGATCAAGTCAAACGTAGTTCAGGCGATAAAACTACGTTCATTGTTGCGATCTTTCCTTTTCTTCCACTTTTCTTTTCTTTCTTTTCATTTCTTTTCCTTTCCTTTTCTTTTCTTTTCTTTTCTTTTGCTTTTTTTTTTGTTTTTATTCCCTATTCTCTTTCTTCTTTTCTTTTTTTTTTCTTTTTCCTTTCTTTTCCCTTTTCTCTTCCTTTCTCTTCTTCTTTTTTTTTCTTTCTTTTCTTTTCCTTTTTTCCTTTTCACTGTTTTTTCTCTTGTTTCTCCATTTTCTTTCCCCGCTCGGGCTTACGAGTTTTATTATTGATTCCGAAAGAGGGGTATGCAAGAAAATAACCGAGGCTCAAAGGGGTAACAAAGGATAAAGTGTTTGGATAGCAGAACAAAATGCCTTCATCATTTCAATCTCCAAAACATGCCAAGTACAAACTGCGCAATTATAGGTAACATTTTTTATTGCGCCAGAATTACTAACCATATCCACATATTTTCCTTCTACATTTGTCAATTACCCAGAACCATTTGGACAACAGTCTCGGTACCATGAGCGGTCCCTGTAGACTTGGGGTAAGCCTGCCTTTGGCTTGAAACCGATGCGGCATGATGCATCTCAACAGTGTTTCTTTATGTTCTATCTGCCCCCAGTTTCGCTTGTCTTGGGCGCGAAGTGATCTCAAAATGCCTTTACTTATTTCCCTTGAATGTCCTTACGTCTTCAACATTGTTTCATTGCTTCATTACTAAACTGACTTTTTTTAAAAATAGGCTGAAAATTATGCGTGCATGTCACGTCACTAGAACTAGCATGAAAAGAATTGCAGAGGGAGAATGGACTTAAATAAAATGACTAAAAATGGCGGGAACTAAATAAAATGACTAGAAACGACTAGAAATGGCGGGAATTTCATTAGACTGACGGTGAAAGGGTTTAATCAACGAAACAAGCAAACTAGATTAGAGTTACAACCCTTGAACAAGCCTAGACAAACTACACAAGCTGCTACGACGAGACAAACAAGACAAAAATGAAAGGATAGAAGGGTTTGAGTCACAAGACAATATCTGGATTACAACCCTGAAATAACCCGGACAACAAAAATGACAACAAAATAAACCACCAAAACTCCAAGAGATGGAGCGTCTTCCCAATTACCAAGTACGGCGTCTTAGCCACTGAATTTCATACCAAGATTGCTGGAATTGTCACAAGACTTCATCACGTTGTTCTGAGTAAACTGCTTCTGGGTTTCTTCTGCCGGCTCATTCTCACAATCAATCATACCCACCATATGCGTTTCATTGTGCACAGGAGATGGATCTTGGCCAATGTTTGTTGCATCTGGACTTTGCACGACGATGTCACCTGCATCAATAAGCTTTTGAATTGCATTCTTCAGATTCCAACATTTCTCTATGTCGTGCCCCAGGGCACCTGAGCAATATGCGCACTGTTGAGGAGGATCAAACTTCTTTGGAGGAGGGTTCGGCACTTTTGTCTGAATCGGCTTCAACATGTCCAGTGTTCTTAGCCTCTGGAACAGACTGGCATATGATTCTCCCAAAGGAGTGAAGGTCTTCTTCCTCCGTAACCTCTCATTCTTAAAGGCTGGATGGGGCCGAAAACCTGATCCGGGGTGTTTTTGGTAAGCCTGCGGGGGTAGATGGGCATTTTGAGGAGCTGGGTACTGAGAATATGATACGCGACTTTGGGATTTCTGTGGAGAGAAGTGGCGTCGGGGACGATGTCGAGGCTGGAAGTGTTGATCAAGAAAACCTATTGGATCGTCTTTTCTGTTCCTCTTTCTTCCAACCAAGCTTACTGGTATGTTCTGA
>NW_017682977.1:0-3444 GCF_001879085.1 Nicotiana attenuata | reverse complement strand
TTTTTTTTTGAATTTTGGTCCTAATATACTAAAGGAAACATAAAAATAATTTATTTTTAGTCCTAGATATTAATTACCTAAAGGTGAAACAACCTCAATTTTTCATTTCTAGAATTAGTATTCTAAAGAAAACTTATAACGGAAATATAAAATGCAACATCTTTTTGTTTTCTCTTTTTTTTTTTGAATTTTTGAGTTACACCATGCCTTTACAAAATAACAAAAAACTTGACATTATTGTACAAAACTAGAAAGTAAAAGACGACATAAAAAAAACATACTCAAAATAACTTAAAATAAAAATAAATCTCCTTAAGCAACTCCTGAATGCAGCGGTCCTGGGGTATCTGTCCTGCTCAAAATCCGGTTAGTAAATTCACACCTGTATGAGAAAACTTAAACCAATATTATGTGAGACAATAACATTCTCTATTAGACACATGCAAGACATGGTTGCGATTATTTTTGCAAAGTGACTTATTTGGCCAAAAGATGGTTGGAAAAATTTGGCTAAGACCCCACAAAGCCAAGAACCTAACATTTACTAGGAAGACCGGACCCTATGTGGGTTGCCTACGTATCACGCCCCGAAAGACGAGAATTAGGTATGCGTAGTTCGGGCAAATAAACCTAATTATTTTGAAAACATCCCTAATTTGAAAAATAACTTTTTTTTTTGGTTTTTGTTGGCAAATTCACTTTTCTGAAAGCAAGACTCTTTTTATATTTTCTTTTTAGTGGCAAATAAAATGAACTAATTTGAAAATAAAACTCTTTTGTTTTTCTTTTCCATTGGCAAACAAAAACTACTTTTCTTCTTTTCTTTCATTTTCAAAATCCGGCAGCATTTCGGCACTACTTGGTCATTTTTTTTCTAGCATAGGTAATTAACTCTCCACCCTGCTATTTTCTCTTTTTCTCTCTCTTTTGTTTTTTTCAATATAACCCAGATATTCAAAGCCGGTCAGCACGCGAGTCCAAAACAGATAAATGCACAAGTAAGATGCATCAGGATGGTCCATTATTCCGGGTACACCTGTCCTAGACGGACCCAACCCCTGTGTTGAGTCCCCTAAGTCAAAATGCAAGTGATGCAAATAAGCGTTCCTACTAGGGATCTGGCATGAAGTTAAGTTCTTCTAGGTTCAAAACCTGGGTATGTGTTCTAGACTGTGTACCCGAGCGGACAACTCGAGTCGAGGAGGGGGCTACGTACCGGGAACCAAAAGGCCATCCGGCTTAGTAACTTGTCCGGCCTCTTTCCTATTTCAGGGAATTAACACTAACAGAATAGGGAGTCTCAACCAGTAAGCACATCCCCGGAGGTGAGAAGAGAAGGGTTTCGGCACAGTTTATATACAATTCAGATAATATCAAAGCGGTAAAAAGCAACATTTTGCACATTTAGCATGAAACATGTAGGGAAATCAGATATAACCAAATACAACAATTATTCTAAGCTCGAACTCTGAACCCTGAACCAGAGATTCTGGGTTCTTGTCCCCAGCGGAGTCGCCAGAGCTGTCACACCTCCTTTTTTACTACACCTACCCCGAAGGATAATGTATAAGGGAGTTTTTCCATTTAAAGTGACATTATTCGAAATGGGATTATTTATTTATTTTTAGAGTCGCCACTTGGGATAGGATTGGCTTTTGGTGTCCCAAGTCACCGATTTAATTTAAATCCCAAATCGAGGAAAATTTTCGACTTCCCAATTGGAGTCTGCGAACCAGAAATTCTGAATAAGGAATTCTGTTGACCCGAGGGAAGGTGTTAGGCACCCCCGGATCCCGTGGTTCTAGCACGGTCGCTTAAATTATTATAAATGGCTAAAAATCTAATTTTTGTACATGTTCAAACCTATAGTGCACTTTTAAGATTATTTACCGCTTTCAGTTATTTTTACGAAATTGAACGCCGTTTAAGAGCGTGTTCTTGGATCACGTCACATGAAATGCACCCGGATCCTCGACACCTCTTATTCAACGTTTTGGAATTTGGATTTGGGTTGCGTGAAATGCACACCCGAATTTAGGAAGATAATATTATTAAAATAACGCGCCTAAAGGAACTAGGCATTTGCATAAGTTCTATCTACTGCTCTAAATCCACTTGACATTATATTACCTCAAGTACTTTGCCTCACGTTTATTGCACTAAATGAACTTCCATATGATTGTATCAAGTATGAATTTTACTTCAATTATGCAATCTAGAAATATGGAAATTCCTTGTTCAAGCCAATACACATGCCAAAGGTCGTTGACACCATGCTAACAACAAAATGCAGATGAACATATAATGGATGAAAATTTAATACTAGAGAATCCGGCAAAAAAAAAAAAATGAATCAACAAAACCAATGCGTAAAATGGTCAAATCAAAAAGAACAGTGATCTTAAGGGTGCATATAGAAAAGATATACAAATAATAGATACTTAAATCAACTGACGCGTCAACAAATTGTCCAAACTAGCAATTGCCATTTCTGCTTTTCCAAAATTTATACTAAGCCCAATATAAACACAGACACATTTTGATCTCAACTCCAAATAACACGGTTACAGCTACAGCGCTCAAATGAAAGCGAGTGAAGAAATATTAATAATATTAGCAGTATGGCACACAAAAACACTAAAGATTCATGATGCAATTTATATCAAAACAGTGATTACACCGGATCTGGGAAGAAAACGTACCTTAACAGCAAATAAGGATCAAAACAAGTTCTGAAGTTAGAAATTGGCCAACTGATTCAGATATTAACTCCCAAGTTCAAGGGAAAGAATAGCATCCAAGTCGAGCAAGAATCACAAGCAAGATCGAAACCTCGAACCGGAAACCTCGTCAAATTCGGAACGAACTACCCTCAACCGAGCTTAATATTGAATTCGAAACTCACACGCTTGGACTGCTTTAAAACTCCTGGTTGCACAAGAATCACTGAAATGGATGTTTCTATTTCTTCAAAAATATTCAACAGTTACACAAGCAAAAAAAAACGAAACCAGGGCTGTCGAAACCAACTCTTTCCCTATGTGAAAATCAGCAGGTACACATGAATCCGACAATGAAAATTTGAACGAAGACAGCAGCAAATCGCTACAGGGAGTTAAACCAACGAACTCGACCTCGACTAGCACCTCCTAACCAACGAGGCAGCAATAAAACTCAAACAAACTCAATGACCGAAACTCTGTGTGATTTCGTGTGTGTGTATGGCTACTGGTTCTTGCATGGATCTGAAGGAGAAGAAGGCGTTGAGGGGCTGGTTGTTCTTGGGAGTTGCGGCTGGTTCTGGCGAGTTGCGGGTGGCGTTGGATCTTAGAGCTTCATGAAGAAGAAGCTCATGGAGGGTCGTTTGTGCTTGGCTGAAGAATGGCGGAAGGCTTTTTGTCTCTAGGTTAGATATTAGCTGTTGTGTATTATGTTGAAAATGAT
>NW_017682976.1:0-9071 GCF_001879085.1 Nicotiana attenuata | reverse complement strand
CAACCCAGTCGGCTCAAGCAAAAAAGGTTATCACCTAAATACAGATAGTCCCCTCGTTTATTAGAGAGTAATGATAATAACGATATGACGGTGACGTGATCCCGTGACGTATATGGCCATAGCCAGGTGAAAAAGCCAGTCGAGTGCTGCTTGACCACGCCTGCTGCAGGCATTTAAGTGCTTTCATCTTAATTATCTTCGCTTTCGTGTCTGTGGCTTCTCGATTACGTTCCACCGCCTCATTGGAAAAAGTATAACGCCTCGCCAGGTGTCTACTAAACTTTTCCTATGGCGTTTCTCAATATTCTTGCAAAATTGAGATATGTATTTTTCGTCATCTCTTCGTAAAAGCTTTAAGAAATGCGAAAACTTCACAAAGTGGTTCCTTCTAGGACCAAGGCTCGCCGCAGCCCCGCTAGAAATCTATGAACACGCACCAAACCCCTAAAGCCATTCACACCGACTGGCTTTGCTCGTATCTGCCGACTTCCAGGTTAAAACCCATCATCCGGTCCGGGCGCGGCGAACCGGCATCGGATAATTAGTCTTAAATCACTCCCCCGGTTGCCTAGACTGGTGAGGACTTGAATGAGATGGGAAGGAAAAACCTGGGTCGCCCCTTTCCCGTACGAGTCGATTATGACTCCACCGTTGAAGGGATAATCTTAATTGTATATACATATCCCTTCACCTTAGGCCCCGTAGAACCCCATCATAGTGGAGTTCTGCGCGTACGAGGTACCTTAGTCAATCCACCCCATCATGTGGCGGTTCTATATCTCTTTCGGTTTTTGTTTGAGGAAGTCGAGGGCGATTTCCCCTTACCCTCGACATCTTCTTCGATATACAGCCCCGAATATTTTCTGAGGGGGATTAATAAAACTGGCCCGCCGGGCTTTCAAACCCGCCATCTTTCCAGCATCGATTGAAGACAAAGATCGAGGCTGGATGAAGCAGTTTGGCCGAATCAGGACGTCCGACCTGATCCGCCTTGCATGCCATTTCCGAGAGGTGAACCTCAAACGTAAGTATTTTCTCACTTGCTTCATCTTTAGAGCCGTGTTTTTCCTCAGAACTTCTTCCTTGAAAACCCCCTTTTCTTGCAGCGGTGACCCAAAACTCCAGTGCCCGTCAAGGATCTGGCCGGCTGGGTAAACAAGATAGTGGCCACGGCATATTCGAGCGCAACGAAACATGGATAGAAGACAATCATCCAAATCGTTCCCGTGGTGGGAGGCGAAAAACCAGGATAAGCCTTTTTTGACCCTTGTGCCCCCCCCCCACCCCCGAGTATTAATAAGAGCTGCAAAACTCCTGTAAAAAGTCTATACTCTAAGATCTGCCGTAGAAAAACCGAGTGCCATCATAACGGTTGGGTCCGGTCCGGAGCAAATCGGGGCCATCGAACCCGACCTGGATGCAAGGTAGAACGACGGCCACGTCTACAACCGAGGTCGAGTCATTTCGAGACCGTTACAGAGCTCGATAGGAGTCACCACCGGATGGAGAAACACACAAGGTCGGAAGCCGGACTCGTAACGGATAACCAAGCGTCGCCGGATATCTCGCCCAAACGTGATTTTCTCAACCACTTCAGGCCATTAAGGCGTAATTACAGGGATCCACGATGTAATCAATTTACCTACCTTATTTTTACCCTTAATCAGAATGTATAAAAGGGGATATCTCTAAATTCTGGGGAATGATCAAGCACAATTGTTCTAAGCAATATTATATTTTGCGATTATTTACTTTAACAGCAATTGTTGAGTCTTTATCTTTATTTTCCTTAACCTAAAAACCTTTTGTATCTTTTAGTTCACGGATCCTTAAAACCCCATATAAATTCAATTGTTATCCGGATTCGAGGGTAAACAAAGAAGAAGAACAATATATTTTATACAACTAACTACCATTAATTTAAGCTAACCTACTAACTAATTAACAGCTGTCTAACAGAAAAAGGCACGTGACTAACTAACTTTTACATGTGCTATATCTATATTACAATATGCCCCCTCAAGCTGGAGGGTGTAGAATGTTGAGCACTCCAAGCTTGTCAAGAAGATGCACATGTTGGGCAGTTCCCAAACCTTTGGTTAGCAAATCAGCCTGCTGCTCCTTTGTATTCACATACACTGCTTGAACTATCCCTTATTTGATCTTGTCCCTAATGAAATGACAATCGACTTCTATTTGTTTTGTTCGTTCATGTAGTATGGGATTTGCTGCAATCTGAATGGCAGACATACTATCACTAAGAATTGTCACTGGTTGTGTAATCTTCACACCCAACTCTTTAAACAGACCTAGTAACCATACAATTTCAGCAGTTGTAGCAGCCATGCTTTTGTACTCAGCTTCAGCTGAGCTTCTTGACACAGTTTGTTGTTTCTTTGATTTCCAAGACACCAAGGAAGTTCCAAACTTTATCACATAACCAGTAACTGACCTTCTTGTATTGGGACATGCTGCCCAGTCTGAATCACACCAGCATGTTAACTCCCCTGTATGATTAGAAGCCATTACGATTCCCTGTCCCGGTGCATTCTTTAAGTATCTTACAACTCTAACTGCAGCATCCCAATGAGACTTCTTGGGCCTTTGCATGAACTGGCTCAAGGTTTGCACAGCATAATTGATGTTAGGTCTTGTAATGGTGACATACATCAACTTTCCAACTAGCCTTCGATAGGCACTGATATCCTGCAACAGGGGATCATCCTTAACTTCATTTGCCTGATCATATTCTACTGAAGTGAGTTTTGCATTGGCCTCCAAGGGTGTGTAAGCAGGCTTAGCCCCACTTAATCCCATCTCTAAGATAAGCTGCAGTACATACTTTCTCTGGTTCAACAAAATGCCAGCCTTGGATCTTAGTACTTCAATTCCCAGTAAGTACTTAAGTTCTCCTAGGTCCTTGACTTTGAACTTCTAGTGTAGATTATCCTTGGCTTGTTTGATCAGGTTTGCACTGCTTCCTGTGATGAGAAGATCATCCACATAAACTAGGACAATCACTACCTCTTCCTGGCTTCTCATAGTGAATAGAGAGTAGTCATAGTTGCTTTGAATGAAACCTGCACCTAGAAGTGCTTCTGTTAGCTTGATGTTCCACTGTCTTGTAGCTTGTTTAAGCCCATATAAGGACTTCATTAACTTGCAAACTTTCTTTTCACCTTGTTGTCTAAATCCCTCAGGTAATTCCATATAAAATTCCTCATACAAATCACCTTGCAAGAAGGCATTGTACACATCCATTTGGAACAGATTCCAACCTTTTGAGGCAGCAAGTGCTATGATTGACCTTACAGTGACCATTTTTGCCACTGGTGAAAAAATGTCATGATAGTCCAATCCTTCCCTTTGACTATACCCCTTTGCAACTAGCCTTGTAAATGCTTAATTTTTGCCATGTCTTTTTATTCTATATATATGTGTGTATATATATATATATATATATATATATATATATATATATATATATATATATATATATGTGTGTGTGTGTGTGTGTGTGTGTGTGTGTGTGTTCTTATTTGTGTGTATGTAGGTTTTGAGAGTTTTATTATGATTTAATTAAGAGAGGAACAAAACTTTGGGCTAGTGTTATTTTAAAGTGAAATGGGCTAAAAAAATAGGACCAAATCATTGACCCAATTGCACCAACCCAGACCAATTGATGGCTTGCCAAGACCCGGATCAAAACGACGTAGTTTCATAATAAAACTACGTCGTTTCACTAAATGAAACAAGATCAAATCTTACCCCTCCATTCCATCTTGATCCAATGGATCTCATTGACTCTTGGCCTAGGTATTTAAAGCCTCCAAAATCTGAAAAATTTTCCCATTTCCACCCATAATTCTTTTCTCTTTTTCTCTCTTATCACTCTCTCCACCCTCTCTGCCACGCCGCCCACCACCCCAAATTTCGGAAATTTTACACCACCGGCCTCCTCTTCTCCCCCTCTTTCCATATCTCCGACTCAAAAATCAAAAAAAAACCACGCCGCCCTAGCGCACACCCACTCCCTAAGGCGCGCCGCACTGGCGGCCTTTTGTTGCTCTACCGCCTCGAGCAAGGTTTGTGTCGTTGATATTATTGAACATGGATCGGATTCCCGGAATTTTTATGGTCCTCCAAATATATATAACAATAGAAGCTTGCTCGAAAGTCGTACACTGCTATCGTCGCTCCGGATGCTCGAGTGATATGGTAAATCGAAATCACGCCCCGTTATTAATTTTCTATATTTTTTCTTTTTGTTTTGAAGTTTTTCAAGTTTAGAGTTAGTTTCTATCTTGTTTCTTTATTCTAAATCGCATATTCTGATTATGTATGTCTTCTTTGTTAAATCGCTTCAGCGATATCGTGCGTTTCCGTTTGGCTTTTAATAGTTAATTTGTTTGCTCATGTTTGGTGTTCAATAATACATGTGTTGAAATTTAACTACATGTTTTTAATACTGGTTTAATTTTGAATCAATAGGTTGATATTGGTGTTGTTAAAATCTGAATTTAGATATTTTGTAGGGTACTAGTAGCTTTGCTTTTAGTAGGGGTGGCTGAAGTGACCCTTTGGCTCCTGCATAGCAGTTTCAGGCTTGCCTTTACCTTTTGGACAGCCTTTGCACACAAATTTAGTCCTCTTGTTGGACAGATTTTATGTTCAACAAAAATCTGTCCAAAAAAGTTGGCTTTCCTTTGGCCTATTTAAGGATGCCCTTGTCCTTCATTAAAGGACTAGAACACACTTCTATAGACATTTTTGAGAATTGCTTTAAACACACAAAAACATAAAAACATTTCAAGCAGTTTGAACAATGAAAAGTAAGCCTGAAATGGTGAAGCTTTAGGAGTGAATTTAGAGTGAAACTTTTATAGAAAAGTATAAAGTCCTCTTTAGGTTCGTTTCTGGGTTTCTTCTCGAAGTTTTTGGGCTGTTTTAATGGAGTTTGCTGGCTGTTTTCTGCTGTTTTGCTGCTTGTTTTTAATGCTGCTTTAGTTCTGAGTTCCCAATTCTTCGTTGTTTGTATTTATATTGGCAACTCCGGTACATCTTTTAATCTTATGTTGCCAGATATTTTCAACATTAACAAAGAAAGAATTGGAACTCATTGATTGTTGGGAAGCATATTCCAATTTAAATAAATGAGTGCTTACTAAATTTCTTTATTGTTTAATATATATTTGTTGTTCAATATGTAAAAAATAAATCCTTGGTTGATCAAACACACTCTTTTATTCATGTGTTATTTGTCTTTACTATATTAGTAGTTTTGACTGCATATAAGAATGAGAAATGTTTCAAGTAGGTTTGCAATGTGCTTAAAAGACTCCTTTTGCACCTTGGCAATTCTGGCCAGTTCATGATAGGCTATTTCCTTAAGAAAAGATAACAAGAGCCATGCTTGAAACATTTATTTATTGTGATAAAATTCAAAGATTTTCAATGATGACATACTTGCTAGATTTTAGATTTTTTTTGGTAGAAGTGCTAGATCTTAAATGGTGTTTGAATTGCTAGTTAAAAAATAAAGGGTTAATGCTAGAAACAAAAGAGGCCAGACTCGCAATTTACCCCAGGTGGGCTATCTTAGTAACCTCAGCATTTGAAATTCATTGGGCTTTCAGCTTAATGCCATTTTTCGGAGACCTCAATAATGGGCCAAGGCATATTCTGTCCCAATAGGCCATGCCTTTAAGAAAGCTCTACTAAACATTTTGTCCATTTTATTTTATGGATGTTGGCGTCAAATACAATAACTAAATAAGCAAATTGGCCCACTTTACTCAATAAATAAATAGCTGGCCCATCTTCTAAAATCCCATTAAGCTGGCCCATTTCTCTTTAACAAGAAGTTGGCATATTTCTTTTAAAAAACGATTGAGTTGGTCAACATTTTATTTTGCACAATTTTCAACCATAAGGCTAGAAGATAATAATAGAAATCAGATTTCTGTTATAATTATTAACACATTTTTTTTTATTAGTTGAATTGCTAGGAGTCAGTAAGGCACGCTTAATCCATTTTTTTCATTCACGGATTCGCTTCGTGGACGTGATGTTTAACATTCAATAATTTCTAATTCACTAATCTACTTACTCAATATCTATAGTTTTATAGTTAAATTTCTAATCTTTCACCATACTCGCGGATTCGCTCGCGTAGCGGCGATAGGTAACTATTTTTAATAGCGATAGTTAACCTTTTAATAATAATTTTCTCACAAAAAAGCACAAATACAGCTATATTTTTTTCTGAAAATAATAGCGTGCTAATAATCCTTTGTCATAACTCTGCCGGATTGCTGTTTGCGTAGCGCTGTTTACGCACAAAAGTAGATAAAATTCCTTTTGTCGCATATTCGCTTGCTCGTAGCGGGGTTAGGACAATTGTTTAAATACTGTTTATATCATAACTTTATTTTTTTAACACTTTAATAATTAAAAGCGGATAGGTAAAACATGAAAATACATTAAATCAAGTTTGTATCCAAAATTACTCAAGCCAAGTTTTAAGTCAAATAAAGCGACGATGCTAGAACACGGGACTGGGGAATGCTATACCCTTCTCCCCGAGTCAAGACAGAATCTTTACCCGAACTTTTATTTTCGCGGGCCGATAAAATAGGTCAAACTTTTCCTTATGACTAGGGATTTTCAATACAAAGGTACTTGGAAGCAGCGGAAAACCAATTCAAGTGGCGACTCCTATAAAATAAAAATAATCCCTACTCAAATTTGTTCCACCTTCAATTGGAAAAAACTCTTTAACCCACCATAATATGCCATACACATAACAATATTTTTTGGGGTAGTAGAAAAAGGGGTGCTGAAATTAAAAATTAAGGGCATTTGCTTGACGATAGCCGCTTTCTTGAGATAGCCCGGGTGCTCTTGTCACCTGGTGAAGGAATTTTAGTCACAAATGTTTTAGGGCAGGGGAGCCCCGTTAGCGGAAAGCTGCTACGTTATGACCCTCCTCGGTCTGAGTCTGTCCGCTGAGGTTAAGCCAGTCTAGATACTTTCTCCAATAAGATTTAAACCTAGAAGACACAAACCTCCATGCCGGATAATCCCTAGTAAGGTTAGCTTTATTTGATCACAAGTCCAAGTTGACTAGCGAAAAAAAACTCGGCACATGGGCCGGGTCCGTATAAGCAGATATCCTTCGAGACCATCAACATGTTCATGTATGTGCTATTATACATCGGATTTTGGAAGGCTTTATTGCAATGTCGATCGGTTTAAAGAAAAAAAATTAGTGTAATTATTAGAAGTAAAAAAAAAAGAGAGAGGAGAGAGAAAGAATTAATTCTCCTAGTTAGTGCAAATAAACTTTTTTTCTAAAAAAGAAAGAATATATATATATATATATATATATATTGTAATAGTCTGGTGTGAGTTGTAAAGATTAATTTTTCAAAAAAATAAAAATAAAAAAAAGGGTACTTAGTTTTACCGAACTACGCGGGTTCGATTCTCACCGGATGTGAGATACGTAGGCAACCTCCATCGGGTTCAGCCCACATTTTTCAAAAAAAGGGGGGAGCATAGAATTCCGCGTGTGCATAATATTTTCGAAAAAAAGGGAGAGCCTATTTTGGTCAAATGCTGAAGGGCCATTTTTGTACAAAAAAAAAATAGTTACTTTATCCATATTTATTCACCTTTTACCATTTTGCCCTTATGTCTGGCCATTTTTATCGAAGCAGCTTTAAACCTTTCTGGAAGTACCGAAAGACTGTTTTTTGCAAAAGTAACCAATTTTTATCTAGTTTTGTCTTGTTTCTTTTTCTGAAATAGCTTTGGAACCCCTCTAGGAGTAACAGAGGGTTATTTTTGTAAAAATAATTTTTATTTATTATTTTTTCTACTTTTATCATTTTGTTCCTGTGTTTGGCTCTTTTTGCTGAGACATCCTTTATGCCTTCCATGGAAGTATCAAAGGGCCGTCTTTGTAATGATAGCCATTTTTCGTTATTATCATCTCAACTTTTGTGTCTGGTAACTTCAAAAAATATTTTATAATTAAAAAAAAAAACTAAAAAATTTTTATAGATCGAGTCCTAAATTGGCAAAAAAAAATAATAATAATAAATTGTCATAATTTGCGTGTAGTTTAGGTAAGTCCTAACCCTTTTTATCTTATCCAGGATCACCATGAGTTCTCCACTAAGAAGCAGTCAGAAAAGGGTAAGGGACGAGACACCTCCAATGTTCTTAATCAGAGATAAGACCCCGAGCAGTCTCTGTAATTGGTGGGCTAGTTTTGCTACATGGGAACGGAATCGAGTATTTAAGCACCTCAAGTTCCTCACAAACATCATGAGAATTAAGCCTAACAGAGATTTAATCGAGTCTCTAGTGGGTTTTTGGGACCCCGCGAACAATGTCTTTAGGTTCAAAGATTGTGAAATGACGCCCACATTAGAAGAATTAGGTGGGTTCACCGGATTGGGGAGAGACCTTCGTGGGAAAAAGCCTGCTGCTCCGAGAAAAGTTGGTGTGAACAACTTTTTGAAGAAATTATGCCTCCGTCGAATTCCAATGGTTTGCTTCAACGAAGGTTGGGTTCAGTTGGAATATCTCTATGACAGGTTTGGGGACGAGAAAGGGTTTGAAAATTTCTCGGGCATAGAATTCGTCAACCAGTTGAGTTACGACGCTTGGAGGGAGTTGAGAATCTTCGCGTTCATGATATCATTTCTAGGGATCATGGTGTTTCCAGAGCGTGGTGGGCGCATCAGAATTTGATTGGTTGCGGTAGTCTCGTATTTGCAAAGTAGCGAGGATCATACCATTCTTCCCATGATTTTGGGAGATATTTTTCGAGCTTTGACCCGATGCCAAGAGGGTGAAGATTACTTCGAGGGATGCAACATTCTGCTGCAGATGTGGTTCATAGAGCACCTTTATCATCATCCAATGGTAATAAATTTCAATGAAAACTGGCTGAATTACATTGGATGTCACCCAGGCAGGGCCGCAAGTTGTAATCTTCCAGATGGGGTGAGGGCCTGGCGGAAATTACTTGGTTCATTGAATGCGGATAGAATCACTTG
>NW_017682975.1:0-9073 GCF_001879085.1 Nicotiana attenuata | reverse complement strand
CAAAGGCTTCGCAGGTACAATCTCAAGCTCAATCCTGCAAAGTGCGCCTTCGGAGTGCCGTCTGGAAAGTTGTTGGGATTTATAGTCAGCCGCCGGGGTATTGAACTAGACCCGTCAAAGATCAAGGCTATTTAGGAATTTCCACCTCCGAGGAATAAGACCGAGGTGATGAGTTTGTTGGGGAGATTGAATTATATCAGCAGGTTCATTGCTCAGCTCACGACAACTTGTGAGCCAATCTTCAAACTGTTAAAGAAAGATGCTGCAGTCAAGTGGACGAATGAATGTCAGGAGGCTTTTGATAAGATAAAAGGGTATTTGTCGAACCCACCCGTGTTGGTCCCGCCAAAACAAGGGAGGCCTTTGATTCTATATTTGACGGTTTTGGATAATTCATTTGGCTGTACTGGGGCAACATGATATTACTGGCAGAAAAGAGCAAGCGATTTATTACCTCAACAAGAAGTTCACATCTTACGAGGTGAAGTACACTCAACTTGAGAGGACGTGTTGTGACTTAACCTGGGTAGCGCAGAAATTAAAACATTACTTGTCATCATACACCACCTATCTCATCTCTCGGTTGGACCCGTTGAAGTACATTTTTCAGAAGCCCATGCCCACAGGGAGGCTTGCAAAGTGGCAGATCCTGCTTACAGAATTTGACATTGTCTACGTGACTCGGACCGCAATGAAAGCACAGGCCTTGGCGGATCATTTGGCTGAGAATCCAGTTGATAAGGATTATGAACCTTTAAAGACTTATTTCCCTGATGAAGAGGTGATGCACATTGATGAGTTGGAACAAGTTGAGAAGCCGGGATGGAAACTTTTCTTTGATGGGGCTACCAACATGAAAGACGTGGGGATAGGAGCAGTACTTATCTCTGAAACAGGGCAGCACTACCTTGTTACAGCTCAAATTCATTTCTATTGTACTAACAACATGCCAGAATATGAGGCATGTATCTTGGGTCTGAGGTTAGCTGTAGATATGGGTGTCCGGGAAGTCTTGGTCATGGGTGACTCGGACCTACTGGTACAACAAATTCAAGGAGAATGGGAAACACGGGACTTGAAGCTTATACCGTACCGACAATGCTTGCATGATCTTTGTCAACGGTTTCAGTCAATAGAGTTCAGGCACATTCCAAGGATTCATAATGAGGTCGCCGATGCTTTGGCTACTTTGGCGTCAATGTTGCATCATCCAGATAAGGCTTACGCGGACCCTTTGCAGATTCAGGTCCGCGATCAGCAGGCTTATTGTAATGTGGTGGAAGAGGAATTTGACGGTGAGCCGTGGTTTCATGACATCAAAGAATACATCAGGATGGGGATGTATCCGGTATAGGCCACAGGTGACCAGAAAAGAACGATTCGACGGTTGGCAAGCGGGTTTTTCTTTAGTGGAGGAGTGTTGTACAAAAAAACTCAAGATCTCGGGTTGTTAAGATGCATTAATGCGAGGTAGGCCACAGCTATCATGACTGAGGTATATTCCGGAGTTTGTGGACCGCATATGAGTGGGTACATTCTGGCAAAGAAAATTCTCTGAGCAGGGTATTATCGGCTTACTATGGAGGGGGATTGCATCAGATACGTACGCAAATGTCATCAGTGCCAAGTGCATGGAGATTTGATTCATTCTCCACCATCAGAATTACACACGATGTCCGCACCGTGGCCTTTTATTGCATGGGGCATGGATGTTATTGGGCCAATTGAGCCAGCACCGTCAAATGGGCACAGGTTCATTTTAGTGGCTATAGATTATTTTACCAAGTGGGTAGAGGCTAAAATGCTCAAGTCTGTAACCAAGAAAGTTGTGGTGGATTTTGTGCATTCAAACATTATCTGTCGGTTTGGGATACCAAAGGTGATCATTACAGACAATGGAGCTAATGGCAATAGTCATTTGATGAAAGAGACATGTGAGCAGTTCAAGATTACCCATCGCAATTCTACCCCATACCGCCCTAAGGCAAATGGTGCGGTTGAGGCGGCCAACAAGAATATAAAGAAGATACTTCGGAAAATGGTAGAGGGTTCTAGACAGTGGCATGAAAAGCTGCCTTTTGCATTATTGGGGTACCGCACCACTGTTCGAACTTCAGTAGGGGCGACTCCTTATTCATTGGTGTATGGCACCGAAGCAGTGATACCCGCAGAAGTGGAAATCCCGTCCCTTCGAATTATCGCGGAGGCTGAGATCGATGATGATGAATGGGTGAAAACCCGCCTGGAACAGTTGAGTTTGATCGATGAGAAAAGATTGGCATCAGTGTGTCATGGCCAATTGTACCAACAAAGAATGGAAAGAGCGTAGAACAAGAAAGTGCGTCCGAGGAAGTTTCAAGTGGGACAGTTAGTGCTGAGACGTATTTTGCCTCATTGGGCTGAAGCAAAAGGAAAGTTCGCCCCAAACTGGCAGGGGCCATTTGCTGTAACCAGAGTGTTGTCTAATGGTGCACTATATTTGACGGATGTGGAAGGAAAATGTGTAGAAATGGCTATCAATTCCGATGCGGTCAAAAGGTACTATGTATGATTTCTTTGTTTAATTGTATTTGTTTGTATTTGGCATATTTTGAAGATTGAAATGTCTAAGGCGTTTTACTCTGCTATCTAAACACTTTATCCTTTGTTACCCTTTTGAGCCTTGTTTATTTTCTTTCATACCCCTCTTTCGGAATCAATGGCATAATTCAGAAACGCAAGTGCAGAGGATAAGTAAGTGAAAGGAAGGAAAAGAAAAGAAAAGTAGAAGAAAAATGAAAAGAAGGAAAAGAAAAGAAAAGAAGAAGAAAATGAAAAAAAAGGGAAAAGAAAAAAGGAAAGAAAAAGAAATGAAAAGAAAAGAAAAAGGGAAAAAGAGAAGAAAAAGAAGAACATGAAACAAAAAGAAAAAGAAGAGAAAGAGGAAGGAAAGAAAAGAGAAATAACAACAACAAAAGTAATTTTATGACCTGAACTACGTTTGACTTGATCCCGAAAGGGTACGTAAGCAGCCTCTCTCTGAGGTTCAGTCAAACCGAAATTAAAGTTCAAAAGTCCCCAAGGAAGAAATTGGGGCAGAAGTTGTGGTTGTGCAAGAGATTTGATTCCGACAGTTGTAGTTTTGAACCCACGTCGAATTGTTTTTGAGCCTTTGATACCCTTTCTTTCTAACTCTGTTCAAAGGCCTGTATTACGGTCCAAAGAAAGACCTTCTGATCAGTCTTCAGGGAATGCCAAGTCGAGCAAGAAGAGGTGATTTATGTTAGGGACAACACTCTAGTCCAAGCAAAAAAATGATGATAATGAGAAAGTCTTATTGGTGAAAACCCTCACGGGCACCGTAAGGCGAATTGAGTTGAGAGAAATAAAAAATGAGAGAGTCTTATTGGTAAAAACCTTCACGGGCACCGTAAGGCGAAGTGAGTTGAGGGAAATTAGAAATGAAAGAGTCTTATTGGTGAAAACTCTCACGACCACCTTAAGGCGAAAGTGAGTTTTCAAATGGACAAATGAGATGAGTCTATGGTTGAAAGTTGTTCAAGACATTGCAAGATGAATAAGGTTAAGGTTTGGGTTGAAGAAATCAGGTTATGGAATTCTGGGGCACCAAAGCGTGGCAATTGAAAGTTGATTGGTTGGACAGATTGGGCCGGTTAGTCCAAAATGCATGGCATGTTCAATGGTACCGGCTGTTCCTCTCAGATAAGTTTCTTTTCTATTCATTCCTATTTATAAATCATCTGGTTTTGGATCCTCTTTATCCTTAACTCTCAAGGTCATTGCATTTCATTCTTTTTTGAGGTCTGTTCTTTAAGATGTTTTCAATGTCGGTCTTGCCCGAAACAAAGAGGAAAGGATGTCAAGGTTAACTACCAGCTTCCTAGTTGCAAAGCACAATAGGGCCGGAATATACCAAAGATGTCAAAATGTAAAATAAGACACAAAGGATCATCGGAAGTTTCGTCGGTGGACTAGCCAGATAGTTTTGTGAGGATAGGCAAAGTTTCAGATAAAGGGGTCAGAAATGTAAAACAACAGGATGGGATAGAACACTCGGGTCATCAAAAGTCATGGGGATTTTGAAAGTCTGTTAGGAAGTCAAAGCGGTTCGAGACAAGTTCAAGAAGCAAGGCGAGGCAAAACACAGCAGCTGAGACGTCTTCAGCAAGAATGCCATCAACTAACCACCATTTTTAAACTGACAAGATTTTTCTTTGATTGAAACAGGGGCAGAAAGTTTTCGTTGGTTTCGGAGAAACCCTCCTTAAGGGATAAAGCAAGCACCAAAACAGGTTTGACCATAAACTCTCAGGACCCTCCTGGAAAATGGGACATAGTTTAAATCTCAAAACAATCATGAGTAGCATAATTTAGCATAAATGTACCCCAAAGGAATATAAGTTGGTTTCCAAGTTTGCATGCTTAAGATAGGATTCAACTAGAAGTTTTCAAGACCCTCCTGGATAATGGGACGTAGTTTTAAGGTCTGTTCAGATAACAAGATACAGTGGAAGTCGTACTTTTAGTAGAAATGACTTAGGTTAAAACTGTTCTTTTTAACTAGAAGTTGTCAGGACCCTCCTGGATAATGAGGAGTAGTTTAAGACCTTTTGATAACGAATGTAGTGGGAGTAATACCTTTAGAGGATGTAACTTACGTTCGTAATTGTTAGGAGTTGTCAGGACCTCTCTGGATAATAGGACCTACCTTTCAAATTCTTAGTAACATTTGGCAATACGATTCAGTTCTACACTCACAATTTGTACCCAACCACCAAACTGGGGCAGAAAATTGTTCTTTGTCTTGTCTATTTTTGTTGAAATCAGGCGTCCACCTGGAGAACAAGGGAATACATTTCAAGTTCAGCAATCAGGCGCCCACCTGGAGAATAAGGGAATACATTTCAAATTTCAGCAATCAGGCGCCCACCTGAAGAACAAGGGAATACATTTTAAGTTCAGCAGTCAGGCGCCACCTGGAGAACAAAGGAAGGCAATTCAAACTTTAGCTTTCAAATTTTTAGTAATGCTTGGTAACATGATGTGCCCAGCCACCAAACTGGGGCAGAAAATTCTTCTTTGTTTGTCTATTTTTGAAATCAGGAGCCCGCCTGGAGAACAGAGGCATATATTTCAAGTCTTAGCAATCAGGAGCCCGCCTGGAGAACAGAGGCATATATTTCAAGTCTTAGCAATCAGGAGCACTCCTGGAGAACAGAGGCATATATTTCAAGTCTTAGCAATCAGGAGCTCGCCTGGAGAACAGAAGCATTTATTTCAAGTCTTAGCAATCAGGAGCCCGCATGGAGAACATACGCATATGTTTTCAAGTTTTTGAAGTCGGGAACCCGCCCGTATAACAGAGGCATATATTTTCAAGTGTTGAAGTCGGGAGCCCGCCCGTATAACAGAGGCATATATTTTCAAGTTTTGAAGTCGGGAGCCCGCCCGTATAACAGAGGAATACATTCAAGTTTAGCAGTCTGAAAGAAAGGAAAAGCATATCAGTTCGCAATTCAAAGTGGCAATAATGGATTTCACCGGGAGGATACAAGACAACAAGGCAACAAGAAATACAAGGGCAAGTTTGAAGAATCTAGATAGGATTTTTGTAATTCATAGATCATAGCTTAGTCTAACTTCTTTTATTTTGACATGGTGTAATAAGGGGGATCAGCAAGCAGTAGCAGCAGCGGCAACAGCAATGAAATCACAGCTCCTGGTAGTCCCAGCTACCAGACATTCCCGAACTACACTGACCTGATTCCTTTTTATCCAAGGATATGTAGGCAACCTCCGAAGCAGGGTGCGATCAACTCTTTCAAAAATGCTTCACAACGGAGTATTCAAACGGGCAAAAATCGCTCGAATCCGCTCACTTATCTTTGCACGGAAACTCTTCGTGTTCCCGAGCAAAGAGGGGCAGCTGTGAGCACGTGATTTTTGCCCTATATGAATTATTCCTAGAAATTCAAACAAAATGATTTCTTTCATTATTTTGCAATTTTGGTGGCATTTTCTGTTAATTGTTTGCATTTTTGTCTGTGTATTTTGATTAATGAAAAATACTAAAAAAGGGTGTTGCATGTGCATTTAGGAGCTAATTTTAGCATTTTGCATTAATTAGTAATCACGTTATTTTATAAAAAAAAATCACAAAAAATAGTTCAATTCGCACTTTTAATTTTGACTTTGATTTTGAGTAGTGTTTCTTTTGAATTTATTTTGTGTTAATTATAATATAGGTTTAATTAGTTTTAGGGTTAATCGAGGTTTAGGAATTAATTTAGATTTGTTTTTAGTTGTAATTTAAAAAGAAATTAGAAAAGAAATAAAAAGAAAAGAAGGCAAATGAAGAGAAGAGAGCAGTAGGGCCATTACTCCACCAGGCCCAAGTCTTGAGCGCAAAATAAACCCCTGAAACCCGCCTGGTCCATACCCATTCCCTAACCCGGCCTGCCCCCGTCCCAAAACGACGTCGTTTCGGCCTGTTAAATCTGGACCGTCGAGGTTACAAGATCTAACGGTCGAGAAGCCTACATCCATAACTATATAATTGCCCTAACGATAACCCCCCCCCCCCTCAGACCCCCCTGCCTCTCATCTCTCACACTTCAGAGAACCCTCCGTCGCCTACCACCGCACGCCGCTGGCCGGAAATCGCCTCCGCTGACGGCGGTTGTCCAATGGCCCTGAAATTTACACCATGTCCTCTTCGTCACCTCCCCGTTCCATATCTGCTATTGGTTTCTTTCAAACATCACCCAAACGTCTCAAATAATTCAAACCCTAGCGCCGTAACCGCCGTGTACGGCGGCGCCGTCCCCAATCCCAACCAAACTTACACCGTAGGTTCACCTCCACCCCCACATCACAAATCCACACCCCTGTTACTTCAAATGTTCCTTAAACTTCTCGAATATTGAATCTAAATTCGGGACCTGAGCGGGCATCGTTTCTTCTCCGATTTCTTCACGAGTTTTAGGCTCAATTTCATCGTGGAATAAGGTTATTTGACTGTTCTTAGTCAAGAACAGTTGATTGATATTATCCCACGGTTGAAATTGAAAGGTCATCCGTGTTCGAGTCTTATTCAGTAAGTTCTCTTATTCTTGTTTTTTTTATTTCATTTATATTTGACTCGTTCTTCTGTTTGAAATTAGCTAAACCCAGTTCTCCTCTTTAATTTGTTCTTCTCATTTTGACTGTTAGGTTTCACCTTTGTTCATACTGCATGATTCTGTGTTAAAATTCTATCCCTGTTGGACCAATAGTTCGATTCTGTTCCTAGTAGTTAATTCAAGTGTAAATTAGGGTCGTTTGAATTTGTATTCCATTTTCGGGGATCTGTTTTGATTGGATTTCATTACTGAAGTGTCTCAAACTTTTGGATTTAATCAGGGTTAGTCTCAGCTCGGTTAAAGGGTTTGTCAAAATTGGACATAGTTTTAGCTTAACCTAGGCTAACGACTTAGAGGTAAATACAGAAATAATTAAGGGTAGTATGGGCATTTATCAGGGAAAGAACCCTGCAGTAACTAAAATGGAATTCCCTAGAACGTTCTAGATGGGGTTCCAATCAGAATTTTAGGACCTTAATGTAGTACCTTGAGTCACAAGTCAATAAGTAGGGGACTAAATGAGTAAATAAAGAGGGACTAAAGGGCAACTGCAAATCGGTAATATTCCTCAAAACTCTGCCTATAAAAGGCAGTGTATTCTGCCTTGAAGAGCAAGTTTTTTCAGCTCTAAAATCCCCCCCCCCCCAAAAAAAAGTGCTCTCTAAGTCTCAGATCTGATTTTTGAAATTCAACATTCAAAACCCAAAAACAATAGAAAATCTCTAGAAAAACCAAAAAATTCAGAAATACTGTTCCATTGAAAATTTCTAGTTAATTTTGAATTTTAACTTCTGAGTTGCATCATTTAGCCTATAGTCTGTTTGCTGATACATTCTGGTAGTGCCTGGGTGTATCTCGAGTGGGTTTGGGTCCATTTGAGGCAATTTTAGGCTGGTTTTGTTGATTGTTGGTTTCAGAAGTCGTCCTAGGATTAGTGCATAGTCTATTCGGGTTTATTCAAGTTTATTTGGTTGATTGTTGGTGCTGTCCATCCCTAAATTCAATTCTGGACTGGTTTTGATACTGTTTGCTGAGCTGTGAACCCGATTTTGAGCTGCTGTTAAACATCTGCTCGCTACTGCTGCTAACTTCTTTCCTTCTTCTTATTTGATTCATACTTCAGGTATATCCTTGGCCTCAGTAGTATGTAATGCTTGGAACAGCATGCTTGAAGATAAATAACAAATCCTGGATTATCACTGCATTTAGTTCTCTGTTATTCTCCTTTAATTTAGATGTGCAGCATGATTGATTGATTTGAATACTATTTTATTTGTAGCAATGAGATTATAGATCAGTTTGTATTTGGACTCTATGGACTGTCTATTTCGTTAATAACTGTGGCTTAGCCTATTTCATGTTATAGTTATAGTAGCTTGAGATCTAAATAAAGGGTATTGATTAAGCTTGTTTTGTTTGATTCAATTGAAACCAGTGAGAATGCTGGGTCTATGTTGATTCACTGAATTTCACAATGATGTAGTTCGAATAAAATCAGACTACTAATACGGATCTTGTTTTGAAACAAAGTAGGTGTTCAACTTAGACGAATTTGAATTGTCTATTTGTTTACAAATTGCTGCATTAATTTTTAATTGGAGTCCAACGCATGAGATCTCATTGAAATGAACACTCAATTTGAGCTCTAGTTTTGGGCCCAAGACTGGCAACAGGCTGGAGAAATTCGAGTCTCCAATTGGGCTGTTATTATGGCCCAGCGCTAGACAGCCCCATGTCCTTTTATCCTTAAAAAGCTGATACAGATATTCTCTTCTCTGGGCCAAAATGCAACAAAGCCTAAAAGAATGCCTAACTTTGAATTAAATCACTTGTTGAATTGTGTACCACTAACTTCTTTGAGGCCAATTGCGAAGCCCTGAATGGTAGAGGCTTGAGGCCCAAATCTTATAACATTAATTAATTAGGCCCCTTTTAGAGGACAAACCATAATA